>NW_026529747.1:0-40000 GCF_028500815.1 Rissa tridactyla | reverse complement strand
GCCCTACCGGAAAATGCTTCGCAGGCTGGCTCGGCGGTGCCACGTGGGCGCCGGTGGCGCCGAGGCTGACGGTGCCAAAAGGCCCACAGCCCCACGGGCTGTGAGGCCACGCGAGCGGCTGCCAAAGAGCTTTCCAACGAGGCACGGCTTTCCCTCCTGGCTCTTCAGGCGTGGGAGCTGTCGCCAGAGCCGCGGCCCTACCGGAAAATGCTTCACAGGCTGGCGCGGCGGCGCTACATGGGCGCCGGTGGCGCCGAGGCTGATGGCCGCCAGAAAGCCCACAGCGCCACAGGCTGTGGGGCCACGTGAGCGGCTGCCAAAGAGCTTTCCAACGAGGCACGGCTTTCCCTCCTGGCTCTTCGGGCATGGGAGCTGTCGCCAGAGCCGCGGCCCTACCGGAAAATGCTTCGCAGGCTGGCGCGGCGGCACCACCTGGGCGCCGGTGGCGCCGAGGCTGACGGCCGCCGGAAAGCCCGCAGCCCCACGGGCTGTGGGGCCACGCCAGCGGCTGCCAAAGAGCTTTCCAACGAGGCACGGCTTTCCCTCCTGGCTCTTCGGGCGTGGGAGCTGTCGCCACAGCCGCGGCCCTACCGGAAAATGCTTTGCAGGCTGGCGCGGCGGCACCACCTGGGCGCCGGTGGCGCCGAGGCTGACGGCCGCCGTAAAGCCCGCAGCCCCACGGGCTGTGGGGCCACGTGAGCGGCTGCCAAAGAGCTTTCCAAAGAGGCACGGCTTTCCCTCCTGGCTCCTCGGCGTGGGAGCTGTCGCCAGAGCCGCAGCCCTACCAGAAAATTCTTCGGGGGCTGCCGCGGTGGCGCCACGTGGGCGCCGGTGGCGCTGAGGCTGACGGCCGCCGGAAAGCCCGCAGCCCCACAGGTTGTGGTGCCACGCGAGCGGCTGACAAAGAACTTTCCAACGAGGCACGGCTTTCCCTCCTGGCTCTTCGGGCGTGGGAGCTGTCGCCAGAGCCGCGGCCCTACCGGAAAATGCTTTGCAGGCTGGCGCGGCGGTGCAACGTGGGCGCCGGTGGCGCCGAGGCTGACGGCCGCCGGAAAGCCCGCAGCGCCACGGGCTGTGGGGCCACGCCAGCGGCTGCCAAAGAGCTTTCCAACGAGGCACGGCTTTCCCTCCTGGCTCTTCGGGCGTGGGAGCTGTCGCCAGAGCCGCGGCCCTACCGGAAAATGCTTCGCAGGCTTGCGCGGAGGTGCCACGTGGGCGCCGGTGGTGCCGAGGCTGACGGCCGCCGGAAAGCCCGCAGCCCCAGGGGCTGTGGGGCCAAGCGAGCGGCGGCCAAAGAGCTTTCCAACGAGGCACGGCTTTCCCTCCTGGCTCTTCGGGCGTGGGAGCTGTCGCCAGAGCCGCGGCCCTACCGGAAAATGCTTCGCAGGCTGGCGCGTCGGTGCCACGTGGGCACCGGTGGCAACAAGGCTGACGGCCGCCGGAAAGCCCGCAGCCCCACGGGCTGTGGGGCCACGCCAGCGGCTGCCCAAGAGCTTTCCAACGAGGCACGGCTTTCCCTCCTGGCTCTTCGGGCGTGGGAGCTGCCGCCAGAGACACGGCCCTACCGGAAAATGCTTCGCAGTCTGGCGCGGCGGCGCCACGTGGGCGCCGGTGGCGACAAGGCTGACGGCCGCCGGATAGCCCGCAGCCCCACGGGCTGTGGAGCCACGCCAGCGGCTGCCAAAGAGCTTTCCAACGAGGCACAGCTTTCCCTCCTGGCTCTTCAGGCGTGGGAGCTGTCGCCAGAGCCGCGGCCCTACCGGAAAATGCTTCGGGGGCTGGCGCGGTGGCGCCACGGGGGCGCCGGTGGCGCCGAGGCTGACGGCCGAAGGAAAGCCCGCAGCCCCACGGGCTGTGGGGCCACGCTAGCGGCTGCCAAAGAGCTTTCCAACGAGGCACGGCTTTCCCTCCTGGCTCTTCGGGCCTGGGAGCTGTTGCCAGAGCCGCGGCCCTACCGGAAAATACTTCGCAGGCTGGCGCGGCGGTGCAACGTGGGCGCCGGTGGCGCCGAGGCTGACGGCCGCCGGAAAGGCCGCAGCCCCACGGGCTGTGGGGCCACGCCAGCGGCTGCCAAAGAGCTTTCCAACGAGGCACGGCTTTCCCTCCTGCCTCTTCGGGCGTGGGAGCTGTCGCCACAGCCGCGGCCCTACCGGAAAATGCTTCGCAGGCTTTCGCGGCGGCGCGACGTGGGCGCCGGTGGCGCCGAGGCTGACGGCCGCCGGAAAGCCTCCAGCCCCACGGGCTGTGGGGCCACGCGAGCAGCTGCCAAAGAGCTTTCCAACGAGGCACGGCTTTCCCTCCTGGCTCTTCGGGCGTGGGAGCTGTCGCCAGAGCCGCGGCCCTAACGGAAAATGCCTCGCAGGCTGGCGCGTCGGTGCCACGTGGGCACCGGTGGCAACAAGGCTGACGGCCGACGGAAAGCCCACAGCCCCACGGGCTGTGGGGCCACGCGAGCGGCTGCCAAAGAGCTTTCCAACGAGGCACGGCTTTCCCTCCTGGCTCTTCGGGCGTGGGAGCTGTCGCCAGAGCCGCGGCCCTACCGGAAAATGCTTCGCAGGCTTTCGCGGCGGCGCGACGTGGGCGCCGGTGGCGCCGAGGCTGACGGCCGCCGGAAAGCCTCCAGCCCCACGGGCTGTGGGGCCACGCGAGCGGCTGCCAAAGAGCTTTCCAACGAGGCACGGCTTTCCCTCCTGGCTCTTCAGGCGTGGGAGCTGTCGCCAGAGCCGCGGCCCTACCGGAAAATGCTTCGCAGGCTGGCGCGTCGGTGCCACGTGGGCACCGGTGGCAACAAGTCTGACGGCCGCCGGAAAGCCCGCAGCCCCACGGGCTGTGGGGACACGCCAGTGGCTGCCCAAGAGCTTTCCAACGAGGCACGGCTTTCCCTCCTGGCTCTTCGGGCGTGGGAGCTGTCGCCAGAGCCGCGGCCCTACCGGAAAATTCTTCGGGGGTTGCCGCGGTGGCGCCACGTGGGCGCCGGTGGCGCCGAGGCTGACGGCGCCGGAAAGCCCGCAGCCCCACGGGCTGTGGGGCCACGCGAGCGGCTGCCAAAGAGCTTTCCAACGAGGCACGGCTTTCCCTGCTGGCTCTTCGGGCGTGGGAGCTGTCGCCAGAGCCGCGGCCCTAACGGAAAATGCTTCGCAGGCTGGCGCGTCGGTGCCACGTGGGCACCGGTGGCAACAAGTCTGACGGCGCCGGAAAGCCCGCAGCCCCACGGGCTGTGGGGCCACGCGAGCGGCTGCCAAAGAGCTTTCCAACGAGGCACGGGTTTCCCTCCTGGCTCTTCGGGCGTGGGAGCTGTTGCCAGAGCCGCGGCCCTACCGGAAAATACTTCGCAGGCTGGCGCGGCGGTGCAACGTGGGCGCCGGTGGCGCCGAGGCTGACGGCCGCCGGAAAGCCTCCAGCCCCACGGGCTGTGGCGCCACGCCAGCGGCTGCCAAAGAGCTTTCCAACGAGGCACGGCTTTCCCTCCTGGCTCTTCGGGCGTGGGAGCTGTCGCCACAGCCGCGGCCCTACCGGAAAATGCTTCGCAGGCTTTCGCGGCGGCGCGACGTGGGCGCCGGTGGCGCCGAGGCTGACGGCCGCCGGAAAGCCTCCAGCCCCACGGGCTGTGGGGCCACGCGAGCGGCTGCCAAAGAGCTTTCCAACGAGGCACGGCTTTCCCTCCTGGCTCTTCGGGCGTTGGAGCTGTCGCCAGAGCCGCGGCCCTACCGGAAAATGCTTCGCAGGCTGGTGTGGCGGCACCACGTGGGCGCCGGTGGTGCCGAGGCTGACGGCCGCCGGAAAGCCCGCAGCCCCACGGGCTGTGGGGCCACGCGAGCGGCTGCCAAAGAGCTTTCCAACGAGGAACGGCTTTCCCTCCTGGCTCTTCGGGCGTGGGAGCTGTCGCCAGAGCCGCGGCCCTACCGGAAAATTCTTCGGGGGTTGCCGCGGTGGCGCCACGTGGGCGCCGGTGGCGCCGAGGCTGACGGCGCCGGAAAGCCCGCAGCCCCACGGGCTGTGGGGCCACGCGAGCGGCTGCCAAAGAGCTTTCCAACGAGGCACGGCTTTCCCTCCTGGCTCTTCGGGCGTGGGAGCTGTTGCCAGAGCCGCGGCCCTACCGGAAAATACTTCGCAGGCTGGCGCGGCTGTGCAACGTGGGCGCCGGTGGCGCCGAGGCTGACGGCCGCCGGAAAGCCCGCAGCCCCACGGGCTGTGGGGCCACGTGAGCGGCTGCCAAAGAGCTTTCCAACGAGGCACGGCTTTCCCTCCTGGCTCTTCGGGCGTGGGAGCTGTCGCCAGAGCCGCGGCCCTACCGGAAAATGCTTCGCAGGCTTTCGCGGCGGTGCGACGTGGGCGCCGGTGGCGCCGAGGCTGACGGCCGCCGGAAAGCCTCCAGCCCCACGGGCTGTGGGGCCACGCGAGCGGCTGCCAAAGAGCTTTCCAACGAGGCACGGCTTTCCCTCCTGGCTCTTCGGGCGTTGGAGCTGTCGCCAGAGCCGCGGCCCTACCGGAAAATGCTTCGCAGGCTGGTGTGGCGGCGCCACGTGGGCGCCGGTGGCCCCGAGGCTGACGGCCGCCGGAAAGCCCACAGCCCCACGGGCTGTGGGGCCACGCGAGCGGCTGCCAAAGAGCTTTCCAACGAGGCACGGCTTTCCCTCCTGGCTCTTCGGGCGTGGGAGCTGTCGCCAGAGCCGCGGCCCTACCAGAAATTGCTTCGCAGGCTGGCGCGGCGGTGCCACATGGGCACCGGTGGTGCCGAGGCTGACGGCCGCCAGAAAGCCCGCAGCCCCACGGGCTGTGGGGCCACGCCAGCGGCTGCCAAAGAGCTTTCCAACGAGGCACGGCTTTCCCTCCTGGCTCTTCGGGCGTGGGAGCTGTCGCCAGAGCCGCGGGCCTACCGGAAAATGCTTCGCAGGCTGGCGCGGCGGTGCCACGTGGGCGCCGGTGGTGCCGAGGCTGACGGCCGCCGGAAAGCCCGCAGCCCCACGGGCTGTGGGGCCACGCGAGCGGCTGCCAAAGAGCTTTCCAACGAGGCACGGCTTTCCCTCCTGGCTCTTCGGGCGTGGGAGCTGTCGCCAGAGCCGCGGCCCTACCGGAAAATGCTTCGCAGGCTGGCGCGGCGGTGCCACGTGGGCACCGGTGGTGCCGAGGCTGACGGGCGCCGGAAAGCCCGCAGCCCCACAGGCTGTGGGGCCACGCGAGCGGCTGCCAAAGAGCTTTCCAACGAGGCACGGCTTTCCCTCCTGGCTTTTCGGGCGTGGGAGCTGTCGCCAGAGCCGCGGCCCTACCGGAAAATGCTTCGGGGGCTGGCGCGGTGGCGCCACGTGGGCGCCGGTGGCGCCGAGGCTGACGGCCGAAGGAAAGCCCGCAGCCCCACGGGCTGTGGGGCCACGCGAGCGGCTGCCAAAGAGCTTTCCAACGAGGCACGGCTTTCCCTCCTGGCTCTTCGGGCGTGGGAGCTGTTGCCTGAGCCGCGGCCCTACCGGAAAATACTTCGCAGGCTGGCGCGGCGGTGCAACGTGGGCGCCGGTGGCGCCGAGGCTGACCGCCACCGGAAAGCCCGCAGCCCCACGGGCTGTGGGGCCACGCGAGCGGCTGCCAAAGAGCTTTCCAACGAGGCACGGCTTTCCCTCCTGCCTCTTCGGGCGTGGGAGCTGTCGCCACAGCCGCGGCCCTACCGGAAAATGCTTCGCAGGCTTTCGCGGCGGCGCGACGTGGGCGACGGTGGCGCCGAGGCTGACGGCCGCCGGAAAGCCTCCAGCCCCACGGGTTGTGGGGCCACGCGAGCGGCTGCCAAAGAGCTTTCCAACGAGGCACGGCTTTCCCTCCTGGCTCTTCGGGCGTGGGAGCTGTCGCCAGAGCCGCGGCCCTACCGGAAAATGCTTCGCAGGCTGGTGTGGCGGCGCCACGTGGGCGCCGGTGGCGACAAGGCTGACGGCCGCTGGAAAGTCCACAGCGCCACGGGCTGTGGGGCCACGCGAGCGGCTGCCAAAGAGCTTTCCAACGAGGCACGGCTTTCCCTCCTGGCTCTTCGGGCGTGGGAGCTGTCGCCAGAGCCGCGGCCCTACCGGAAAATGCTTCGGGGGCTGGTGCGGCGGCGCGACGTGGGCGCCGGTGGCGCCGAGGCTGACGGCCGCCGGAAAGCCCGCAGCCCCACGGGCTGTGGGGCCACGCGAGCGGCTGCCAAAGAGCTTTCCAACGAGGCACGGCTTTCCCTCCTGGCTCTTCGGGCGTGGGAGCTGTCGCCAGAGCCGCGGCCCTACCGGAAAATGCTTCGCAGGCTGGCGCGGCGGTGCCACGTGGGCACCGGTGGTGCCGAGGCTGACGGGCGCCGGAAAGCCCGCAGCCCCACAGGCTGTGGGGCCACGCGAGCGGCTGCCAAAGAGCTTTCCAACGAGGCACGGCTTTCCCTCCTGGCTTTTCGGGCGTGGGAGCTGTCGCCAGAGCCGCGGCCCTACCGGAAAATGCTTCGGGGGCTGGCGCGGTGGCGCCACGTGGGCGCCGGTGGCGCCGAGGCTGACGGCCGAAGGAAAGCCCGCAGCCCCACGGGCTGTGGGGCCACGCGAGCGGCTGCCAAAGAGCTTTCCAACGAGGCACGGCTTTCCCTCCTGGCTCTTCGGGCGTGGGAGCTGTTGCCTGAGCCGCGGCCCTACCGGAAAATACTTCGCAGGCTGGCGCGGCGGTGCAACGTGGGCGCCGGTGGCGCCGAGGCTGACGGCCACCGGAAAGCCCGCAGCCCCACGGGCTGTGGGGCCACGCGAGCGGCTGCCAAAGAGCTTTCCAACGAGGCACGGCTTTCCCTCCTGCCTCTTCGGGCGTGGGAGCTGTCGCCACAGCCGCGGCCCTACCGGAAAATGCTTCGCAGGCTTTCGCGGCGGCGCGACGTGGGCGACGGTGGCGCCGAGGCTGACGGCCGCCGGAAAGCCTCCAGCCCCACGGGTTGTGGGGCCACGCGAGCGGCTGCCAAAGAGCTTTCCAACGAGGCACGGCTTTCCCTCCTGGCTCTTCGGGCGTGGGAGCTGTCGCCAGAGCCGCGGCCCTACCGGAAAATGCTTCGCAGGCTGGTGTGGCGGCGCCACGTGGGCGCCGGTGGCGACAAGGCTGACGGCCGCTGGAAAGTCCACAGCGCCACGGGCTGTGGGGCCACGCGAGCGGCTGCCAAAGAGCTTTCCAACGAGGCACGGCTTTCCCTCCTGGCTCTTCGGGCGTGGGAGCTGTCGCCAGAGCCGCGGCCCTACCGGAAAATGCTTCGCCGGCTGGCGCGTCGGTGCCACGTGGGCGCCGGTGGCGACAAGGCTGACGGCCGCCGGAAAGCCCGCAGCCCCACGGGCTGTGGGGCCACGCGAGCGGCTGCCAAAGAGCTTTCCAACGAGGCACGGCTTTCCCTCCTGGCTCTTCGGGCGTGGGAGCTCTCGCCAGAGCCGCGGCCCTACTGGAAAATGCTTCGCAGGATTGCGCGGCGGCACCACGTGGGCGCCGGTGGCGACAAGGCTGACGGCCGCCGGAAAGCCCGCAGCCCCACGGGCTGTGGGGCCACGCCAGCGGCTGCCAAAGAGCTTTCCAACGAGGCATGGCTTTCCTTCCTGGCTTTTCGGGCGTGGGAGCTGTCGCCAGAGCCGCGGCCCTACCGGAAAATTCTTCGGGGGTTGCCGCGGTGGCGCCACGTGGGCGCCGGTGGCGCCGAGGCTGACGGCGCCGGAAAGCCCGCAGCCCCATGGGCTGTGGGGCCACGCTAGCGGCTGCCAAAGAGCTTTCCAACGAGGCACGGCTTTCCCTCCTGGCTCTTCGGGCGTGGGAGCTGTTGCCAGAGCCGCGGCCCTACCGGAAAATACTTCGCAGGCTGGCGCGGCGGCGCCACGTGAGTGCCGGTGGCGCCGAGGCTGACGGCCGCCGGAAAGCCCGCAGCCCCACGGGCTGTGGGGCCACGCGAGCGGCTGCCAAAGAGCTTTCCAACGAGGCACGGCTTTCCCTCCTGGCTCTTCAGGCGTGGGAGCTGTCGCCAGAGCCGCGGCCCTACCAGAAAATACTTCACAGGCTGGCGCGGCGGCGCCATGTGGGCGCCGGTGGCGCCGAGGCTGACAGCCGCCGGAAAGCCCGCAGCCCCACGGGCTGTGGGGCCACGCCAGCGGCTGCCCAAGTGCTTTCCAACGAGGCACGGCTTTCCCTCCTGGCTCTTCGGGCGTGGGAGCTGCCGCCAGAGACACGGCCCTACTGGAAAATGCTTCGCAGGCTGGCGCGGCGGCACCACGTGGGCGCCGGTGGCGCCGAGTCTGACGGCCGCCGGAAAGGCCGCAGCCCCACGGGCTGTGGGGCCACGCCAGCGGCTGCCAAAGAGCTTTCCAACGAGGCATGGCTTTCCCTCCTGGCTCTTCGGGCGTGGGAGCTGTCGCCAGAACCGCGGCCCTACCGGAAAATGCTTCGCAGGCTGGCGCGGCGGTGCAAGGTGTGCGCCGGTGGCACCGAGGCTGACGGCGCCGGAAAGACCACAGCCCCACGGGCTGTGGGGCCACGCCAGCCGCAAGCCAAAGAACTTTCCAACGAGGCACGGCTTTCCCTCCTGGCTCTTCGGGCGTGGGAGGTGTCGCCAGAGCCGCAGCCCTATCGGAAAATTCTTCGGGGGCTGCCGCGGTGGCGCCACGTGGGCGCCTGTAGAGCTGAGGCTGATGGCCGACGGAAAGCCAGCAGCCCCACGGGTTGTGGGGCCACGCTAGCGGCTGCCAAAGAGCTTTCCAACGAGGCACGGCTTTCCCTCCTGGCTCTTCAGGCGTGGGAGCTGTCGCCAGAGCCGCGGCCCTACCGGAAAATGCTTCGCAGTCTGGCGCGGCGGCACCACGTGGGCGCCGGTGGCGACAAGGCTGACGGCTGCCGGAAAGCCCGCAGCGCCACGGGCTGTGGGGCCATGTGAGCGGCTGCCAAAGAGCTTTCCAACGAGGCACGGCTTTCCCTCCTGGCTCTTCGGGCGTGGGAGCTGTCGCCAGAGCCGCGGCCCTACCGGAAAATGCTTCGGGGGCTGGCGCGGCGGCGCGACGTGGGCGCCGGTGGCGCCGAGGTTGACGGCCGATGGAAAGCCCACAGCGCCACGGGCTGTGGGGCCACGCCAGCGGCGGCCAAAGAGCTTTCCAACGAGGCACGGCTTTCCCTCCTGGCTCTTCGGGCGTGGGAGCTGTCGCCAGAGCCGCGGCCGTACCGGAAAATGCTTCGGGGGCTGGCGCGGCGGCGCGACGTGGGCGCCGGTGGCGCCGAGGTTGACGGCCGATGGAAAGCCCGCAGCCCCACGGGCTGTGGGGCCACGCGAGCGGCGGCCAAAGAGCTTTCCAACGAGGCACGGCTTTCCCTCCTGGCTCTTCGGGCGTGGGAGCTGTCGCCAGAGCCGCGGCCCTACCGGAAAATGCTTCGGGGGCTGGCGCGTCGGTGCCACGTGGGCACCGGTGGCAACAAGGCTGACGGCCGCCGGAAAGCCCGCAGCCCCACGGGCTGTGGGGCCACGCCAGCGGCTGCCAAAGAGCTTTCCAACGAGGCACGGCTTTCCCTCCTGGCTCTTCAGGCGTGGGAGCTGTCGCCAGAGCCGTGGCCCTACTGGAAAATGCTTCGGAGGCTGGCGCGGTGGCGCCACGTGGGCGCCGGTGGCGCCGAGGCTGACGGCCGCCGGAAAGCCCACAGCCCCACGGGCTGTGGGGCCACGCGAGCGGCTGCCAAAGAGCTTTCCAACAAGGCACGGCTTTCCCTCCTGGCTCTTCAGGCGTGGGAGCTGTCGCCAGAGCCGCGGCCCTACCGGAAAATGCTTCGCAGGCTTGCGCGGTGGCGCCACGTGGGCACCAGTGCCGCCAAGGCTGACAGCTGCTGGAAAGCCCGCAGCCCCACGGGCTGTGAGGCCACGTGAGCGGCTGCCAAAGAGCTTTCCAACGAGGCACGGCTTTCCCTCCTGGCTCTTCAGGCGTGGGAGCTGTCGCCAGAGCCGCGGCCCTACCGGAAAATGCTTCGCAGGCTTGCGCGGTGGCGCCACGTGGGCACCAGTGCCGCCAAGGCTGACAGCTGCTGGAAAGCCCGCAGCCCCACGGGCTGTGAGGCCACGTGAGCGGCTGCCAAAGAGCTTTCCAACGAGGCACGGCTTTCCCTCCTGGCTCTTCAGGCGTGGGAGCTGTCGCCAGAGCCGCGGCCCTACCGGAAAATGCTTCGCAGGCTTGCGCGGTGGCGCCACGTGGGCACCAGTGCCGCCAAGGCTGACAGCTGCTGGAAAGCCCGCAGCCCCACGGGCTGTGAGGCCACGTGAGCGGCTGCCAAAGAGCTTTCCAACGAGGCACGGCTTTCCCTCCTGGCTCTTCAGGCGTGGGAGCTGTCGCCAGAGCCGCGGCCCTACCGGAAAATGCTTCGCAGGCTTGCGCGGGTGGCGCCACGTGGGCACCAGTGCCGCCAAGGCTGACAGCTGCTGGAAAGCCCGCAGCCCCACGGGTTGTGGGGCCACGCGAGCGGCTGCCAAAGAGCTTTCCAACGAGGCACGGCTTTCCCTCCTGGCTCTTCAGGCGTGGGAGCTCTCGCCAGAGCCGCGGGCCTACCGGAAAATGCTTCGCAGGCTGGCGCGGCGGTGCCACGTGGGTGCCAGTGGCGCCGAGGCTGACGGGCGCCGGAAAGCCCGCAGCGCCACGGGCTGTGGGGCCACGCCAGCGGCTGCCAAAGAGCTTTCCAACGAGGCACGGCTTTCCCTCCTGGCTCTTCGGGCGTGGGAGCTGCCGCCAGAGACACGGCCCTACCGGAAAATGCTTCGCAGGCTGGCGCGGCGGCGCCACGTGGGCGCCGGTGGTGACAAGGCTGACGGCCGCCGGAAAGCCCGCAGCCCCACGGGCTGTGGGGCCACGCCAGCGGCTGCCCAAGAGCTTTCCAACGAGGCACGGCTTTCCCTCCTGGCTCTTCGGGCGTGGGAGCTCTCGCCAGAGCCGCGGCCCTACTGGAAAATGCTTCGCAGGATTGCGCGGCGGCACCACGTGGGCGCCGGTGGCGACAAGGCTGACGGCCGCCGGAAAGCCCGCAGCCCCACGGACTGTGGAGCCACGCCAGCGGCTGCCAAAGAGCTTTCCAACGAGGCACGGCTTTCCCTCCTGGCTCTTCGGGCGTGGGAGCTGTCGCCAGAGCCGCGGCCCTACCGGAAAATGCTTCGCAGGCTGGCGCGGCGGTGCCACGTGGGCGCCGGTGGTGCCGAGGCTGACGGCCGCCGGAAAGCCCGCAGCCCCACGGGCTGTGGGGCCACGCGAGCGGCTGCCAAAGAGCTTTCCAACAAGGCACGGCTTTCCCTCCTGGCTCTTCGGGCGTGGGAGCTGTCGCCAGAGCCGCGGCCCTACCGGAAAATGCTTCGCAGGCTGGCGCGGCGGTGCCACGTTGGCACCGGTGGTGCCGAGGCTGACGGGCGCCGGAAAGCCCGCAGCCCCACAGGCTGTGGGGCCACGCGAGCGGCTGCCAAAGAGCTTTCCAACGAGGCACGGCTTTCCCTCCTGGCTTTTCGGGCGTGGGAGCTGTCGCCAGAGCCGCGGCCCTACCGGAAAATGCTTCGGGGGCTGGCGCGGTGGCGCCACGTGGGCGCCGGTGGCGCCGAGGCTGACGGCCGAAGGAAAGCCCGCAGCCCCACGGGCTGTGGGGCCACGCTAGCGGCTGCCAAAGAGCTTTCCAACGAGGCACGGCTTTCCCTCCTGGCTCTTCGGGCGTGGGAGCTGTCGCCAGAGCCGCGGCCCTACCGGAAAATACTTCGCAGGCTGGCGCGGCGGTGCAACGTGGGCGCCGGTGGCGCCGAGGCTGACGGCCACCGGAAAGCCCGCAGCCCCACGGGCTGTGGGGCCACGCCAGCGGCTGCCAAAGAGCTTTCCAACGAGGCACGGCTTTCCCTCCTGCCTCTTCGGGCGTGGGAGCTGTCGCCACAGCCGCGGCCCTACCGGAAAATGCTTCGCAGGTTTTCGCGGCGGCGCGACGTGGGCGCCGGTGGCGCCGAGGCTGACGGCCGCCGGAAAGCCTCCAGCCCCACGAGTTGTGGGGCCACGCGAGCGGCTGCCAAAGAGCTTTCCAACGAGGCACGGCTTTCCCTCCTGGCTCTTCGGGCGTGGGAGCTCTCGCCAGAGCAGCGGCCCTACCGGAAAATGCTTCGCAGGCTGGTGTGGCGGCGCCACGTGGGCGCCGGTGGCGACAAGGCTGACGGCCGCCGGAAAGCCCGCAGCGCCACGGGCTGTGGGGCCACGCGAGCGGCTGCCAAAGAGCTTTCCAACGAGGCACGGCTTTCACTCCTGGCTCTTCGGGCGTGGGAGCTGTCGCCAGAGCCGCGGCCCTACCGGAAAATGCTTCGGGGGCTGGTGCGGCGGCGTGACGTGGACGCCGGTGGCGCCGAGGCTGACGGCCGCCGGAAAGCCCGCAGCCCCACGGGCTGTGGGGCCACGCGAGCGGCGGCCAAAGAGCTTTCCAACGAGGCACGGCTTTCCCTCCTGGCTCTTCGGGCGTGGGAGCTGTCGCCAGAGCCGCGGCCCTACTGGAAAATGCTTCGCAGGCTTGCGCGGCGGCACCACGTGGGCGCCGGTGGCGACAAGGCTGACGGCCGCCGGAAAGCCCGCAGCCCCACGGGCTGTGGGGCCACGCGAGCGGCTGCCAAAGAGCTTTCCAACGAGGCATGGCTTTCCCTCCTGGCTCTTCGGGCGTGGGAGATGTCGCCAGAACTGCGGCCCTACCGGAAAATGCTTCGCAGGCTGGCGCGGCAGTGCAAGGTGTGCGCCGGTGGCACCGAGGCTGACGGCGCCGGAAAGACCACAGCCCCACGGGCTGTGGGGCCACGCCAGCCGCAAGCCAAAGAACTTTCCAACGAGGCACGGCTTTCCCTCCTGGCTCTTCGGGCGTGGGAGCTGTCGCCAGAGCCGCAGCCCTATCGGAAAATTCTTCGGGGGCTGCCGCGGTGGCGCCACGTGGGCGCCTGTAGCGCTGAGGCTGATGGCCGACGGAAAGCCAGCAGCCCCACGGGTTGTGGGGCCACTCGAGCGGCTGCCAAAGAGCTTTCCAACGAGGCACGGCTTTCCCTCCTGGCTCTTCAGGCGTGGGAGCTGTCGCCAGAGCCGCGGCCCTACCGGAAAATGCTTCGCAGTCTGGCGCGGCGGCACCACGTGGGCGCCGGTGGCGACAAGGCTGACGGCCGCCGGAAAGCCCGCAGCGCCACGGGCTGTGGGGCCACGCGAGCGGCTGCCAAAGAGCTTTCCAACGAGGCACGGCTTTCCCTCCTGGCTCTTCGGGCGTGGGAGCTCTCGCCAGAGCCGCGGCCCTACCGGAAAATGCTTCGGGGGCTGGCGCGGCGGCGCGACGTGGGCGCCGGTGGCGCCAAGGTTGACGGCCGATTGAAAGCCCACAGCGCCACGGGCTGTGGGGCCACGCCAGCGGCTGCCAAAGAGCTTTCCAACGAGGCATGGCTTTCCCTCCTGGCTCTTCGGGCGTGGGAGCTGTCGCCAGAGCCGCGGCCCTACCGGAAAATGCTTCGGGGGCTGGCGCGGCGGTGCCACGTGGGCGCCGGTGGCGCCGAGGCTGACGGCCGCCGGAAAGCCCGCAGCCCCACGGGCTGTGGGGCCACGCCAGCGGCTGCCCAAGAGCTTTCCAACGAGGCACGGCTTTCCCTCCTGGCTCTTCGGGCGTGGGAGCTGTCGCCAGAGCCGCGGCCCTACCGGAAAATGCTTCGGGGGCTGGCGCGTCGGTGCCACGTGGGCACCGGTGGCAACAAGGCTGACGGCCGCCGGAAAGCCCGCAGCCCCACGGGCTGTGGGGCCACGCCAGCGGCTGCCCAAGAGCTTTCCAACGAGGCACGGCTTTCCCTCCTGGCTCTTCAGGCGTGGGAGCTGTCGCCAGAGCCGTGGCCCTACTGGAAAATGCTTCGGAGGCTGGCGCGGTGGCGCCACGTGGGCGCCGGTGGCGCCGAGGCTGACGGCCGCCGGAAAGCCCACAGCCCCACGGGCTGTGGGGCCACGCGAGCGGCTGCCAAAGAGCTTTCCAACAAGGCACGGCTTTCCCTCCTGGCTCTTCGGGCGTGGGAGCTCTCGCCAGAGCCGCGGCCCTACTGGAAAATGCTTCGCAGGCTGGCGCGGCGGTGCCACGTGGGCGCCAGTGGCGCCGAGGCTGACGGCCGCCGGAAAGCCCGCAGCCCCACGGGCTGTGGGGCCACGCCAGCGGCTGCCAAAGAGCTTTCCAACGAGGCACGGCTTTCCCTCCTGGCTTTTCGGGCGTGGGAGCTGTCGCCAGAGCCGCGGCCCTACCGGAAAATTCTTCGGGGGTTGCCGCGGTGGCGCCACGTGGGCGCCGGTGGCGCCAAGGCTGACGGCGCCGGAAAGCCCGCAGCCCCACGGGCTGTGGGGCCACGCTAGCGGCTGCCAAAGAGCTTTCCAACGAGGCACGGCTTTCCCTCCTGGCTCTTCAGGCGTGTGAGCTGTCGCCAGAGCCGCGGCCCTACCAGAAATTGCTTCGCAGGCTGGCGCGGCGGTGCCACATGGGCACCGGTGGCGCCGAGGCTGACGGCCGCCAGAAAGCCCGCAGCCCCACGGGCTGTGAGCCCACGTGAGCGGCTGCCGAAGAGCTTTCCAACGAGACACGGCTTTCCCTCCTGGCTCTTCAGGCGTGGGAGCTGTCGCCAGAGCCGCGGCCCTACCGGAAAATGCTTCGCAGGCTTGCGCGGTGGCGCCACGTGGGCACCAGTGCCGCCAAGGCTGACAGCTGCTGGAAAGCCCGCAGCCCCACGGGCTGTGAGGCCACGTGAGCGGCTGCCAAAGAGCTTTCCAACGAGGCACGGCTTTCCCTCCTGGCTCTTCAGGCGTGGGAGCTGTCGCCAGAGCCGCGGCCCTACCGGAAAATGCTTCGCAGGCTTGCGCGGTGGCGCCACGTGGGCACCAGTGCCGCCAAGGCTGACAGCTGCTGGAAAGCCCGCAGCCCCACGGGCTGTGAGGCCACGTGAGCGGCTGCCAAAGAGCTTTCCAACGAGGCACGGCTTTCCCTCCTGGCTCTTCAGGCGTGGGAGCTGTCGCCAGAGCCGCGGCCCTACCGGAAAATGCTTCGCAGGCTTGCGCGGTGGCGCCACGTGGGCACCAGTGCCGCCAAGGCTGACAGCTGCTGGAAAGCCCGCAGCCCCACGGGCTGTGAGGCCACGTGAGCGGCTGCCAAAGAGCTTTCCAACGAGGCACGGCTTTCCCTCCTGGCTCTTCAGGCGTGGGAGCTGTCGCCAGAGCCGCGGCCCTACCGGAAAATGCTTCGCAGGCTTGCGCGGTGGCGCCACGTGGGCACCAGTGCCGCCAAGGCTGACAGCTGCTGGAAAGCCCGCAGCCCCACGGGCTGTGAGGCCACGTGAGCGGCTGCCAAAGAGCTTTCCAACGAGGCACGGCTTTCCCTCCTGGCTCTTCAGGCGTGGGAGCTGTCGCCAGAGCCGCGGCCCTACCGGAAAATGCTTCGCAGGCTTGCGCGGTGGCGCCACGTGGGCACCAGTGCCGCCAAGGCTGACAGCTGCTGGAAAGCCCGCAGCCCCACGGGCTGTGAGGCCACGTGAGCGGCTGCCAAAGAGCTTTCCAACGAGGCACGGCTTTCCCTCCTGGCTCTTCGGGCGTGGGAGCTGTCGCCAGAGCCGCGGCCCTACCGGAAAATGCTTCGGGGGCTGGCGCGGTGGCGCGACGTGGGCGCCGGTGGCGCCGAGGTTGACGGCCGATTGAAAGCCCACAGCGCCACGGGCTGTGGGGCCACGCCAGCGGCTGCCAAAGAGCTTTCCAACGAGGCATGGCTTTCCCTCCTGGCTCTTCGGGCGTGGGAGCTGTCGCCAGAGCCGCGGCCCTACCGGAAAATGCTTCGCAGGCTTGCGCGGCGGTGCCACGTGGGCGCCGGTGGCGCCGAGGCTGACGGCCGCCGGAAAGCCCGCAGCCCCACGGGCTGTGGGGCCACGCGAGCGGCGGCCAAAGAGCTTTCCAACGAGGCACGGCTTTCCCTCCTGGCTCTTCGGGCGTGGGAGCTGTCGCCAGAGCCGCGGCCCTACCGGAAAATGCTTCGGGGGCTGGCGCGTCGGTGCCACGTGGGCACCGGTGGCAACAAGGCTGACGGCCGCCGGAAAGCCCGCAGCCCCACGGGCTGTGGGGCCACGCCAGCGGCTGCCAAAGAGCTTTCCAACGAGGCACGGCTTTCCCTCCTGGCTCTTCAGGCGTGGGAGCTGTCGCCAGAGCCGTGGCCCTACTGGAAAATGCTTCGGAGGCTGGCGCGGTGGCGCCACGTGGGCGCCGGTGGCGCCGAGGCTGACGGCCGCCGGAAAGCCCACAGCCCCACGGGCTGTGGGGCCACGCGAGCGGCTGCCAAAGAGCTTTCCAACAAGGCACGGCTTTCCCTCCTGGCTCTTCGGGCGTGGGAGCTCTCGCCAGAGCCGCGGCCCTACTGGAAAATGCTTCGCAGGCTGGCGCGGCGGTGCCACGTGGGCGCCAGTGGCGCCGAGGCTGACGGCCGCCGGAAAGCCCGCAGCCCCACGGGCTGTGGGGCCACGCCAGCGGCTGCCAAAGAGCTTTCCAACGAGGCACGGCTTTCCCTCCTGGCTTTTCGGGCGTGGGAGCTGTCGCCAGAGCCGCGGCCCTACCGGAAAATGCTTCGGGGGCTGGCGCGGTGGCACCACGTGGGCGCCGGTGGCGCCGAGGCTGACGGCCGAAGGAAAGCCCGCAGCCCCACGGGCTGTGGGGCCACGCTAGCGGCTGCCAAAGAGCTTTCCAACGAGGCACGGCTTTCCCTCCTGGCTCTTCAGGCGTGGGAGCTGTCGCCAGAGCCGCGGCCCTACCGGAAAATGCTTCGCAGGCTTGCGCCGGTGGCGCCACGTGGGCACCAGTGCCGCCAAGGCTGACAGCTGCTGGAAAGCCCGCAGCCCCACGGGCTGTGAGGCCACGTGAGCGGCTGCCAAAGAGCTTTCCAACGAGGCACGGCTTTCCCTCCTGGCTCTTCAGGCGTGGGAGCTGTCGCCAGAGCCGCGGCCCTACCGGAAAATGCTTCGCAGGCTTGCGCGGGTGGCGCCACGTGGGCACCAGTGCCGCCAAGGCTGACAGCTGCTGGAAAGCCCGCAGCCCCACGGGCTGTGAGGCCACGTGAGCGGCTGCCAAAGAGCTTTCCAACGAGGCACGGCTTTCCCTCCTGGCTCTTCAGGCGTGGGAGCTGTCGCCAGAGCCGCGGCCCTACCGGAAAATGCTTCGCAGGCTTGCGCCGGTGGCGCCACGTGGGCACCAGTGCCGCCAAGGCTGACAGCTGCTGGAAAGCCCGCAGCCCCACGGGCTGTGAGGCCACGTGAGCGGCTGCCAAAGAGCTTTCCAACGAGGCACGGCTTTCCCTCCTGGCTCTTCAGGCGTGGGAGCTGTCGCCAGAGCCGCGGCCCTACCGGAAAATGCTTCGCAGGCTTGCGCGGGTGGCGCCACGTGGGCACCAGTGCCGCCAAGGCTGACAGCTGCTGGAAAGCCCGCAGCCCCACGGGCTGTGAGGCCACGTGAGCGGCTGCCAAAGAGCTTTCCAACGAGGCACGGCTTTCCCTCCTGGCTCTTCAGGCGTGGGAGCTGTCGCCAGAGCCGCGGCCCTACCGGAAAATGCTTCGCAGGCTTGCGCGGTGGCGCCACGTGGGCACCAGTGCCGCCAAGGCTGACAGCTGCTGGAAAGCCCGCAGCCCCACGGGCTGTGAGGCCACGTGAGCGGCTGCCAAAGAGCTTTCCAACGAGGCACGGCTTTCCCTCCTGGCTCTTCAGGCGTGGGAGCTGTCGCCAGAGCCGCGGCCCTACCGGAAAATGCTTCGCAGGCTTGCGCGGTGGCGCCACGTGGGCACCAGTGCCGCCAAGGCTGACAGCTGCTGGAAAGCCCGCAGCCCCACGGGCTGTGAGGCCACGTGAGCGGCTGCCAAAGAGCTTTCCAACGAGGCACGGCTTTCCCTCCTGGCTCTTCAGGCGTGGGAGCTGTCGCCAGAGCCGCGGCCCTACCGGAAAATGCTTCGCAGGCTTGCGCGGTGGCGCCACGTGGGCACCAGTGCCGCCAAGGCTGACAGCTGCTGGAAAGCCCGCAGCCCCACGGGCTGTGAGGCCACGTGAGCGGCTGCCAAAGAGCTTTCCAACGAGGCACGGCTTTCCCTCCTGGCTCTTCAGGCGTGGGAGCTGTCGCCAGAGCCGCGGCCCTACCGGAAAATGCTTCGCAGGCTTGCGCGGTGGCGCCACGTGGGCACCAGTGCCGCCAAGGCTGACAGCTGCTGGAAAGCCCGCAGCCCCACGGGCTGTGAGGCCACGTGAGCGGCTGCCAAAGAGCTTTCCAACGAGGCACGGCTTTCCCTCCTGGCTCTTCAGGCGTGGGAGCTGTCGCCAGAGCCGCGGCCCTACCGGAAAATGCTTCGCAGGCTTGCGCAGTGGCGCCACGTGGGCACCAGTGCCGCCAAGGCTGACAGCTGCTGGAAAGCCCGCAGCCCCACGGGCTGTGAGGCCACGTGAGCGGCTGCCAAAGAGCTTTCCAACGAGGCACGGCTTTCCCTCCTGGCTCTTCAGGCGTGGGAGCTGTCGCCAGAGCCGCGGCCCTACCGGAAAATGCTTCGCAGGCTTGCGCGGTGGCGCCACGTGGGCACCAGTGCCGCCAAGGCTGACAGCTGCTGGAAAGCCCGCAGCCCCACGGGCTGTGAGGCCACGTGAGCGGCTGCCAAAGAGCTTTCCAACGAGGCACGGCTTTCCCTCCTGGCTCTTCAGGCGTGGGAGCTGTCGCCAGAGCCGCGGCCCTACCGGAAAATGCTTCGCAGGCTTGCGCGGTGGCGCCACGTGGGCACCAGTGCCGCCAAGGCTGACAGCTGCTGGAAAGCCCGCAGCCCCACGGGCTGTGAGGCCACGTGAGCGGCTGCCAAAGAGCTTTCCAACGAGGCACGGCTTTCCCTCCTGGCTCTTCAGGCGTGGGAGCTGTCGCCAGAGCCGCGGCCCTACCGGAAAATGCTTCGCAGGCTTGCGCGGTGGCGCCACGTGGGCACCAGTGCCGCCAAGGCTGACAGCTGCTGGAAAGCCCGCAGCCCCACGGGCTGTGAGGCCACGTGAGCGGCTGCCAAAGAGCTTTCCAACGAGGCACGGCTTTCCCTCCTGGCTCTTCAGGCGTGGGAGCTGTCGCCAGAGCCGCGGCCCTACCGGAAAATGCTTCGCAGGCTTGCGCGGTGGCGCCACGTGGGCACCAGTGCCGCCAAGGCTGACAGCTGCTGGAAAGCCCGCAGCCCCACGGGCTGTGAGGCCACGTGAGCGGCTGCCAAAGAGCTTTCCAACGAGGCACGGCTTTCCCTCCTGGCTCTTCAGGCGTGGGAGCTGTCGCCAGAGCCGCGGCCCTACCGGAAAATGCTTCGCAGGCTTGCGCGGTGGCGCCACGTGGGCACCAGTGCCGCCAAGGCTGACAGCTGCTGGAAAGCCCGCAGCCCCACGGGCTGTGAGGCCACGTGAGCGGCTGCCAAAGAGCTTTCCAACGAGGCACGGCTTTCCCTCCTGGCTCTTCAGGCGTGGGAGCTGTCGCCAGAGCCGCGGCCCCTACCGGAAAATGCTTCGCAGGCTTGCGCGCGGTGGCGCCACGTGGGCACCAGTGCCGCCAAGGCTGACAGCTGCTGGAAAGCCCGCAGCCCCACGGGCTGTGAGGCCACGTGAGCGGCTGCCAAAGAGCTTTCCAACGAGGCACGGCTTTCCCTCCTGGCTCTTCAGGCGTGGGAGCTGTCGCCAGAGCCGCGGCCCTACCGGAAAATGCTTCGCAGGCTTGCCGCGGTGGCGCCACGTGGGCACCAGTGCCGCCAAGGCTGACAGCTGCTGGAAAGCCCGCAGCCCCACGGGCTGTGAGGCCACGTGAGCGGCTGCCAAAGAGCTTTCCAACGAGGCACGGCTTTCCCTCCTGGCTCTTCAGGCGTGGGAGCTGTCGCCAGAGCCGCGGCCCCTACCGGAAAATGCTTCGCAGGCTTGCGCGGTGGCGCCACGTGGGCACCAGTGCCCGCCAAGGCTGACAGCTGCTGGAAAGCCCGCAGCCCCACGGGCTGTGAGGCCACGTGAGCGGCTGCCAAAGAGCTTTCCAACGAGGCACGGCTTTCCCTCCTGGCTCTTCAGGCGTGGGAGCTGTCGCCAGAGCCGCGGCCCTACCGGAAAATGCTTCGCAGGCTTGCGCGGTGGCGCCACGTGGGCACCAGTGCCGCCAAGGCTGACAGCTGCTGGAAAGCCCGCAGCCCCACGGGCTGTGAGGCCACGTGAGCGGCTGCCAAAGAGCTTTCCAACGAGGCACGGCTTTCCCTCCTGGCTCTTCAGGCGTGGGAGCTGTCGCCAGAGCCGCGGCCCTACCGGAAAATGCTTCGCAGGCTTGCGCGGTGGCGCCACGTGGGCACCAGTGCCGCCAAGGCTGACAGCTGCTGGAAAGCCCGCAGCCCCACGGGCTGTGAGGCCACGTGAGCGGCTGCCAAAGAGCTTTCCAACGAGGCACGGCTTTCCCTCCCTGGCTCTTCAGGCGTGGGAGCTGTCGCCAGAGCCGCGGCCCTACCGGAAAATGCTTCGCAGGCTTGCGCGGGTGGCGCCACGTGGGCACCAGTGCCGCCAAGGCTGACAGCTGCTGGAAAGCCCGCAGCCCCACGGGCTGTGAGGCCACGTGAGCGGCTGCCAAAGAGCTTTCCAACGAGGCACGGCTTTCCCTCCTGGCTCTTCAGGCGTGGGAGCTGTCGCCAGAGCCGCGGCCCTACCGGAAAATGCTTCGCAGGCTTGCGCGGTGGCGCCACGTGGGCACCAGTGCCGCCAAGGCTGACAGCTGCTGGAAAGCCCGCAGCCCCACGGGCTGTGAGGCCACGTGAGCGGCTGCCAAAGAGCTTTCCAACGAGGCACGGCTTTCCCTCCTGGCTCTTCAGGCGTGGGAGCTGTCGCCAGAGCCGCGGCCCTACCGGAAAATGCTTCGCAGGCTTGCGCGGTGGCGCCACGTGGGCACCAGTGCCGCCAAGGCTGACAGCTGCTGGAAAGCCCGCAGCCCCACGGGCTGTGAGGCCACGTGAGCGGCTGCCAAAGAGCTTTCCAACGAGGCACGGCTTTCCCTCCTGGCTCTTCAGGCGTGGGAGCTGTCGCCAGAGCCGCGGCCCTACCGGAAAATGCTTCGCAGGCTTGCGCGGTGGCGCCACGTGGGCACCAGTGCCGCCAAGGCTGACAGCTGCTGGAAAGCCCGCAGCCCCACGGGCTGTGAGGCCACGTGAGCGGCTGCCAAAGAGCTTTCCAACGAGGCACGGCTTTCCCTCCTGGCTCTTCAGGCGTGGGAGCTGTCGCCAGAGCCGCGGCCCTACCGGAAAATGCTTCGCAGGCTTGCGCGGTGGCGCCACGTGGGCACCAGTGCCGCCAAGGCTGACAGCTGCTGGAAAGCCCGCAGCCCCACGGGCTGTGAGGCCCACGTGAGCGGCTGCCAAAGAGCTTTCCAACGAGGCACGGCTTTCCCTCCTGGCTCTTCAGGCGTGGGAGCTGTCGCCAGAGCCGCGGCCCTACCGGAAAATGCTTCGCAGGCTTGCGCGGTGGCGCCACGTGGGCACCAGTGCCGCCAAGGCTGACAGCTGCTGGAAAGCCCCGCAGCCCCACGGGCTGTGAGGCCACGTGAGCGGCTGCCAAAGAGCTTTCCAACGAGGCACGGCTTTCCCTCCTGGCTCTTCAGGCGTGGGAGCTGTCGCCAGAGCCGCGGCCCTACCGGAAAATGCTTCGCAGGCTTGCGCGGTGGCGCCACGTGGGCACCAGTGCCGCCAAGGCTGACAGCTGCTGGAAAGCCCGCAGCCCCACGGGCTGTGAGGCCACGTGAGCGGCTGCCAAAGAGCTTTCCAACGAGGCACGGCTTTCCCTCCCTGGCTCTTCAGGCGTGGGAGCTGTCGCCAGAGCCGCGGCCCTACCGGAAAATGCTTCGCAGGCTTGCGCGGTGGCGCCACGTGGGCACCAGTGCCGCCAAGGCTGACAGCTGCTGGAAAGCCCGCAGCCCCACGGGCTGTGAGGCCACGTGAGCGGCTGCCAAAGAGCTTTCCAACGAGGCACGGCTTTCCCCTCCTGGCTCTTCAGGCGTGGGAGCTGTCGCCAGAGCCGCGGCCCTACCGGAAAATGCTTCGCAGGCTTGCGCGGTGGCGCCACGTGGGCACCAGTGCCGCCAAGGCTGACAGCTGCTGGAAAGCCCGCAGCCCCACGGGCTGTGAGGCCACGTGAGCGGCTGCCAAAGAGCTTTCCAACGAGGCACGGCTTTCCCTCCTGGCTCTTCAGGCGTGGGAGCTGTCGCCAGAGCCGCGGCCCCTACCGGAAAATGCTTCGCAGGCTTGCGCGGTGGCGCCACGTGGGCACCAGTGCCGCCAAGGCTGACAGCTGCTGGAAAGCCCGCAGCCCCCACGGGCTGTGAGGCCACGTGAGCGGCTGCCAAAGAGCTTTCCAACGAGGCACGGCTTTCCCCTCCTGGCTCTTCAGGCGTGGGAGCTGTCGCCAGAGCCGCGGCCCTACCGGAAAATGCTTCGCAGGCTTGCGCGGTGGCGCCACGTGGGCACCAGTGCCGCCAAGGCTGACAGCTGCTGGAAAGCCCGCAGCCCCACGGGCTGTGGGGCCACGCGAGCGGGCTGCCAAAGAGCTTTCCAACGAGGAACGGCTTTCCCTCCTGGCTCTTCGGGCGTGGGAGCTGTCCGCCAGAGCCGCGGCCCTACCGGAAAATTCTTCGGGGGTTGCCGCGGTGGCGCCACGTGGGCGCCGGTGGCGCCGAGGCTGACGGCGCCGGAAAGCCCGCAGCCCCACGGGCTGTGGGGGCCACGCGAGCGGCTGCCAAAGAGCTTTCCAACGAGGCACGGCTTTCCCTCCTGGCTCTTCGGGCGTGGGAGCTGTTGCCAGAGCCGCGGCCCTACCGGAAAATACTTCGCAGGCTGGCGCGCGCTGTGCAACGTGGGCGCCGGTGGCGCCGAGGCTGACGGGCCGCCGGAAAGCCCCGCAGCCCCCACGGGCTGTGGGGCCACGTGAGCGGCTGCCAAAGAGCTTTCCAACGAGGCACGGCTTTCCCCTCCTGGCTCTTCGGGCGTGGGAGCTGTCGCCAGAGCCGCGGCCCTACCGGAAAATGCTTCGCAGGCTTTCGCGGCGGTGCGACGTGGGCGCCGGTGGCGCCGAGGCTGACGGCCGCCGGAAAGCCTCCAGCCCCACGGGCTGTGGGGCCACGCGAAGCGGCTGCCAAAGAGCTTTCCAACGAGGCACGGCTTTCCCTCCTGGCTCTTCGGGCGTTGGAGCTGTCGCCAGAGCCGCGGCCCTACCGGAAAATGCTTCGCAGGCTGGTGTGGCGGCGCCACGTGGGCGCCGGTGGCCCCGAGGCTGACGGCCGCCGGAAAGCCCACAGCCCCACGGGCTGTGGGGCCACGCGAGCGGCTGCCAAAGAGCTTTCCAACGAGGCACGGCTTTCCCTCCTGGCTCTTCGGGCGTGGGAGCTGTCGCCAGAGCCGCGGCCCTACCAGAAATTGCTTCGCAGGCTGGCGCGGCGGTGCCACATGGGCACCGGTGGTGCCGAGGCTGACGGCCGCCAGAAAGCCCGCAGCCCCACGGGCTGTGGGGCCACGCCAGCGGCTGCCAAAGAGCTTTCCAACGAGGCACGGCTTTCCCTCCTGGCTCTTCGGGCGTGGGAGCTGTCGCCAGAGCCGCGGGCCTACCGGAAAATGCTTCGCAGGCTGGCGCGGCGGTGCCACGTGGGCGCCGGTGGTGCCGAGGCTGACGGCCGCCGGAAAGCCCGCAGCCCCACGGGCTGTGGGGCCACGCGAGCGGCTGCCAAAGAGCTTTCCAACGAGGCACGGCTTTCCCTCCTGGCTCTTCGGGCGTGGGAGCTGTCGCCAGAGCCGCGGCCCTACCGGAAAATGCTTCGCAGGCTGGCGCGGCGGTGCCACGTGGGCACCGGTGGTGCCGAGGCTGACGGGCGCCGGAAAGCCCGCAGCCCCACAGGCTGTGGGGCCACGCGAGCGGCTGCCAAAGAGCTTTCCAACGAGGCACGGCTTTCCCTCCTGGCTTTTCGGGCGTGGGAGCTGTCGCCAGAGCCGCGGCCCTACCGGAAAATGCTTCGGGGGCTGGCGCGGTGGCGCCACGTGGGCGCCGGTGGCGCCGAGGCTGACGGCCGAAGGAAAGCCCGCAGCCCCACGGGCTGTGGGGCCACGCGAGCGGCTGCCAAAGAGCTTTCCAACGAGGCACGGCTTTCCCTCCTGGCTCTTCGGGCGTGGGAGCTGTTGCCTGAGCCGCGGCCCTACCGGAAAATACTTCGCAGGCTGGCGCGGCGGTGCAACGTGGGCGCCGGTGGCGCCCAGGCTGACGGCCACCGGAAAGCCCGCAGCCCCACGGGCTGTGGGGCCACGCGAGCGGCTGCCAAAGAGCTTTCCAACGAGGCACGGCTTTCCCTCCTGCCTCTTCGGGCGTGGGAGCTGTCGCCACAGCCGCGGCCCTACCGGAAAATGCTTCGCAGGCTTTCGCGGCGGCGCGACGTGGGCGACGGTGGCGCCGAGGCTGACGGCCGCCGGAAAGCCTCCAGCCCCACGGGTTGTGGGGCCACGCGAGCGGCTGCCAAAGAGCTTTCCAACGAGGCACGGCTTTCCCTCCTGGCTCTTCGGGCGTGGGAGCTGTCGCCAGAGCCGCGGCCCTACCGGAAAATGCTTCGCAGGCTGGTGTGGCGGCGCCACGTGGGCGCCGGTGGCGACAAGGCTGACGGCCGCTGGAAAGTCCACAGCGCCACGGGCTGTGGGGCCACGCGAGCGGCTGCCAAAGAGCTTTCCAACGAGGCACGGCTTTCCCTCCTGGCTCTTCGGGCGTGGGAGCTGTCGCCAGAGCCGCGGCCCTACCGGAAAATGCTTCGGGGGCTGGTGCGGCGGCGCGACGTGGGCGCCGGTGGCGCCGAGGCTGACGGCCGACGGAAAGCCCACAGCGCCACGGGCTGTGGGGCCACGCCAGCGGCTGCCAAAGAGCTTTCCAACGAGGCACGGCTTTCCCTCCTGGCTCTTCGGGCGTGGGAGCTGTCGCCAGAGCCGCGGCCCTACCGGAAAATGCTTCGCAGGCTGGCGCGGAGGTGCCACGTGGGCGCCGGTGGTGCCGAGGCTGACGGCCGCCGGAAAGCCCGCAGCCCCATGGGCTGTGGGGCCACGCGAGCGGCTGCCAAAGAGCTTTCCAACGAGGCACGGCTTTCCCTCCTGGCTCTTCGGGCGTGGGAGCTGTCGCCAGAGCCGCGGCCCTAACGGAAAATGCTTCGCCGGCTGGCGCGTCGGTGCCACGTGGGCGCCGGTGGCGACAAGGCTGACGGCCGCCGGAAAGCCCGCAGCCCCACGGGCTGTGGGGCCACGCGAGCGGCTGCCAAAGAGCTTTCCAACGAGGCACGGCTTTCCCTCCTGGCTCTTCGGGCGTGGGAGCTCTCGCCAGAGCCGCGGCCCTACTGGAAAATGCTTCGCAGGATTGCGCGGCGGCACCACGTGGGCGCCGGTGGCGACAAGGCTGACGGCCGCCGGAAAGCCCGCAGCCCCACGGGCTGTGGGGCCACGCCAGCGGCTGCCAAAGAGCTTTCCAACGAGGCATGGCTTTCCTTCCTGGCTTTTCGGGCGTGGGAGCTGTCGCCAGAGCCGCGGCCCTACCGGAAAATTCTTCGGGGGTTGCCGCGGTGGCGCCACGTGGGCGCCGGTGGCGCCGAGGCTGACGGCGCCGGAAAGCCCGCAGCCCCATGGGCTGTGGGGCCACGCTAGCGGCTGCCAAAGAGCTTTCCAACGAGGCACGGCTTTCCCTCCTGGCTCTTCGGGCGTGGGAGCTGTTGCCAGAGCCGCGGCCCTACCGGAAAATACTTCGCAGGCTGGCGCGGCGGCGCCACGTGAGTGCCGGTGGCGCCGAGGCTGACGGCCGCCGGAAAGCCCGCAGCCCCACGGGCTGTGGGGCCACGCGAGCGGCTGCCAAAGAGCTTTCCAACGAGGCACGGCTTTCCCTCCTGGCTCTTCAGGCGTGGGAGCTGTCGCCAGAGCCGCGGCCCTACCAGAAAATACTTCACAGGCTGGCGCGGCGGCGCCATGTGGGCGCCGGTGGCGCCGAGGCTGACAGCCGCCGGAAAGCCCGCAGCCCCACGGGCTGTGGGGCCACGCCAGCGGCTGCCCAAGTGCTTTCCAACGAGGCACGGCTTTCCCTCCTGGCTCTTCGGGCGTGGGAGCTGCCGCCAGAGACACGGCCCTACTGGAAAATGCTTCGCAGGCTGGCGCGGCGGCACCACGTGGGCGCCGGTGGCGCCGAGTCTGACGGCCGCCGGAAAGGCCGCAGCCCCACGGGCTGTGGGGCCACGCCAGCGGCTGCCAAAGAGCTTTCCAACGAGGCATGGCTTTCCCTCCTGGCTCTTCGGGCGTGGGAGCTGTCGCCAGAACCGCGGCCCTACCGGAAAATGCTTCGCAGGCTGGCGCGGCGGTGCAAGGTGTGCGCCGGTGGCACCGAGGCTGACGGCGCCGGAAAGACCACAGCCCCACGGGCTGTGGGGCCACGCCAGCCGCAAGCCAAAGAACTTTCCAACGAGGCACGGCTTTCCCTCCTGGCTCTTCGGGCGTGGGAGGTGTCGCCAGAGCCGCAGCCCTATCGGAAAATTCTTCGGGGGCTGCCGCGGTGGCGCCACGTGGGCGCCTGTAGCGCTGAGGCTGATGGCCGACGGAAAGCCAGCAGCCCCACGGGTTGTGGGGCCACGCTAGCGGCTGCCAAAGAGCTTTCCAACGAGGCACGGCTTTCCCTCCTGGCTCTTCAGGCGTGGGAGCTGTCGCCAGAGCCGCGGCCCTACCGGAAAATGCTTCGCAGTCTGGCGCGGCGGCACCACGTGGGCGCCGGTGGCGACAAGGCTGACGGCTGCCGGAAAGCCCGCAGCGCCACGGGCTGTGGGGCCATGTGAGCGGCTGCCAAAGAGCTTTCCAACGAGGCACGGCTTTCCCTCCTGGCTCTTCGGGCGTGGGAGCTGTCGCCAGAGCCGCGGCCCTACCGGAAAATGCTTCGGGGGCTGGCGCGGCGGCGCGACGTGGGCGCCGGTGGCGCCGAGGTTGACGGCCGATGGAAAGCCCGCAGCCCCACGGGCTGTGGGGCCACGCGAGCGGCGGCCAAAGAGCTTTCCAACGAGGCACGGCTTTCCCTCCTGGCTCTTCGGGCGTGGGAGCTGTCGCCAGAGCCGCGGCCCTACCGGAAAATGCTTCGGGGGCTGGCGCGTCGGTGCCACGTGGGCACCGGTGGCAACAAGGCTGACGGCCGCCGGAAAGCCCGCAGCCCCACGGGCTGTGGGGCCACGCCAGCGGCTGCCAAAGAGCTTTCCAACGAGGCACGGCTTTCCCTCCTGGCTCTTCAGGCGTGGGAGCTGTCGCCAGAGCCGTGGCCCTACTGGAAAATGCTTCGGAGGCTGGCGCGGTGGCGCCACGTGGGCGCCGGTGGCGCCGAGGCTGACGGCCGCCGGAAAGCCCACAGCCCCACGGGCTGTGGGGCCACGCGAGCGGCTGCCAAAGAGCTTTCCAACAAGGCACGGCTTTCCCTCCTGGCTCTTCAGGCGTGGGAGCTGTCGCCAGAGCCGCGGCCCTACCGGAAAATGCTTCGCAGGCTTGCGCGGT
The DNA here is from genome assembly GCF_028500815.1 of Rissa tridactyla. Lineage (NCBI taxonomy): Eukaryota > Metazoa > Chordata > Aves > Charadriiformes > Laridae > Rissa > Rissa tridactyla. Next base: position 12,450 of record NW_026529747.1, on the reverse strand, counting down.
GGCGCCACGTGGGCACCAGTGCCGCCAAGGCTGACAGCTGCTGGAAAGCCCGCAGCCCCACGGGCTGTGAGGCCACGTGAGCGGCTGCCAAAGAGCTTTCCAACGAGGCACGGCTTTCCCTCCTGGCTCTTCAGGCGTGGGAGCTGTCGCCAGAGCCGCGGCCCTACCGGAAAATGCTTCGCAGGCTTGCGCGGTGGCGCCACGTGGGCACCAGTGCCGCCAAGGCTGACAGCTGCTGGAAAGCCCGCAGCCCCACGGGCTGTGAGGCCACGTGAGCGGCTGCCAAAGAGCTTTCCAACGAGGCACGGCTTTCCCTCCTGGCTCTTCAGGCGTGGGAGCTGTCGCCAGAGCCGCGGCCCTACCGGAAAATGCTTCGCAGGCTTGCGCGGTGGCGCCACGTGGGCACCAGTGCCGCCAAGGCTGACAGCTGCTGGAAAGCCCGCAGCCCCACGGGCTGTGAGGCCACGTGAGCGGCTGCCAAAGAGCTTTCCAACGAGGCACGGCTTTCCCTCCTGGCTCTTCAGGCGTGGGAGCTGTCGCCAGAGCCGCGGCCCTACCGGAAAATGCTTCGCAGGCTTGCGCGGTGGCGCCACGTGGGCACCAGTGCCGCCAAGGCTGACAGCTGCTGGAAAGCCCGCAGCCCCACGGGTTGTGGGGCCACGCGAGCGGCTGCCAAAGAGCTTTCCAACGAGGCACGGCTTTCCCTCCTGGCTCTTCAGGCGTGGGAGCTCTCGCCAGAGCCGCGGGCCTACCGGAAAATGCTTCGCAGGCTGGCGCGGCGGTGCCACGTGGGTGCCAGTGGCGCCGAGGCTGACGGGCGCCGGAAAGCCCGCAGCCCCACGGGCTGTGGGGCCACGCCAGCGGCTGCCCAAGAGCTTTCCAACGAGGCACGGCTTTCCCTCCTGGCTCTTCGGGCGTGGGAGCTCTCGCCAGAGCCGCGGCCCTACTGGAAAATGCTTCGCAGGATTGCGCGGCGGCACCACGTGGGCGCCGGTGGCGACAAGGCTGACGGCCGCCGGAAAGCCCGCAGCCCCACGGACTGTGGAGCCACGCCAGCGGCTGCCAAAGAGCTTTCCAACGAGGCACGGCTTTCCCTCCTGGCTCTTCGGGCGTGGGAGCTGTCGCCAGAGCCGCGGGCCTACCGGAAAATGCTTCGCAGGCTGGCGCGGCGGTGCCACGTGGGCGCCGGTGGTGCCGAGGCTGACGGCCGCCGGAAAGCCCGCAGCCCCACGGGCTGTGGGGCCACGCGAGCGGCTGCCAAAGAGCTTTCCAACAAGGCACGGCTTTCCCTCCTGGCTCTTCGGGCGTGGGAGCTGTCGCCAGAGCCGCGGCCCTACCGGAAAATGCTTCGCAGGCTGGCGCGGCGGTGCCACGTGGGCACCGGTGGTGCCGAGGCTGACGGGCGCCGGAAAGCCCGCAGCCCCACAGGCTGTGGGGCCACGCGAGCGGCTGCCAAAGAGCTTTCCAACGAGGCACGGCTTTCCCTCCTGGCTTTTCGGGCGTGGGAGCTGTCGCCAGAGCCGCGGCCCTACCGGAAAATGCTTCGGGGGCTGGCGCGGTGGCGCCACGTGGGCGCCGGTGGCGCCGAGGCTGACGGCCGAAGGAAAGCCCGCAGCCCCACGGGCTGTGGGGCCACGCTAGCGGCTGCCAAAGAGCTTTCCAACGAGGCACGGCTTTCCCTCCTGGCTCTTCGGGCGTGGGAGCTGTTGCCAGAGCCGCGGCCCTACCGGAAAATACTTCGCAGGCTGGCGCGGCGGTGCAACGTGGGCGCCGGTGGCGCCGAGGCTGACGGCCACCGGAAAGCCCGCAGCCCCACGGGCTGTGGGGCCACGCCAGCGGCTGCCAAAGAGCTTTCCAACGAGGCACGGCTTTCCCTCCTGCCTCTTCGGGCGTGGGAGCTGTCGCCACAGCCGCGGCCCTACCGGAAAATGCTTCGCAGGTTTTCGCGGCGGCGCGACGTGGGCGCCGGTGGCGCCGAGGCTGACGGCCGCCGGAAAGCCTCCAGCCCCACGAGTTGTGGGGCCACGCGAGCGGCTGCCAAAGAGCTTTCCAACGAGGCACGGCTTTCCCTCCTGGCTCTTCGGGCGTGGGAGCTCTCGCCAGAGCCGCGGCCCTACCGGAAAATGCTTCGGGGGCTGGTGCGGCGGCGTGACGTGGACGCCGGTGGCGCCGAGGCTGACGGCCGACGGAAAGCCCACAGCGCCACGGGCTGTGGGGCCACGCCAGCGGCTGCCAAAGAGCTTTCCAACGAGGCACGGCTTTCCCTCCTGGCTCTTCGGGCGTGGGAGCTGTCGCCAGAGCCGCGGCCCTACCGGAAAATGCTTCGCAGGCTGGCGCGGAGGTGCCACGTGGGCGCCAATGGTGCCGAGGCTGACGGCCGCCGGAAAGCCCGCAGCCCCATGGGCTGTGGGGCCACGCGAGCGGCGGCCAAAGAGCTTTCCAACGAGGCACGGCTTTCCCTCCTGGCTCTTCGGGCGTGGGAGCTGTCGCCAGAGCCGCGGCCCTACTGGAAAATGCTTCGCAGGCTTGCGCGGCGGCACCACGTGGGCGCCGGTGGCGACAAGGCTGACGGCCGCCGGAAAGCCCGCAGCCCCACGGGCTGTGGGGCCACGCGAGCGGCTGCCAAAGAGCTTTCCAACGAGGCATGGCTTTCCCTCCTGGCTCTTCGGGCGTGGGAGATGTCGCCAGAACTGCGGCCCTACCGGAAAATGCTTCGCAGGCTGGCGCGGCAGTGCAAGGTGTGCGCCGGTGGCACCGAGGCTGACGGCGCCGGAAAGACCACAGCCCCACGGGCTGTGGGGCCACGCCAGCCGCAAGCCAAAGAACTTTCCAACGAGGCACGGCTTTCCCTCCTGGCTCTTCGGGCGTGGGAGCTGTCGCCAGAGCCGCAGCCCTATCGGAAAATTCTTCGGGGGCTGCCGCGGTGGCGCCACGTGGGCGCCTGTAGCGCTGAGGCTGATGGCCGACGGAAAGCCAGCAGCCCCACGGGTTGTGGGGCCACTCGAGCGGCTGCCAAAGAGCTTTCCAACGAGGCACGGCTTTCCCTCCTGGCTCTTCAGGCGTGGGAGCTGTCGCCAGAGCCGCGGCCCTACCGGAAAATGCTTCGCAGTCTGGCGCGGCGGCACCACGTGGGCGCCGGTGGCGACAAGGCTGACGGCCGCCGGAAAGCCCGCAGCGCCACGGGCTGTGGGGCCACGCGAGCGGCTGCCAAAGATCTTTCCAACGAGGCATGGCTTTCCCTCCTGGCTCTTCGGGCGTGGGAGCTCTCGCCAGAGCCGCGGCCCTACCGGAAAATGCTTCGGGGGCTGGCGCGGCGGCGCGACGTGGGCGCCGGTGGCGCCGAGGTTGACGGCCGATTGAAAGCCCACAGCGCCACGGGCTGTGGGGCCACGCCAGCGGCTGCCAAAGAGCTTTCCAACGAGGCATGGCTTTCCCTCCTGGCTCTTCGGGCGTGGGAGCTGTCGCCAGAGCCGCGGCCCTACCGGAAAATGCTTCGGGGGCTGGCGCGGCGGTGCCACGTGGGCGCCGGTGGCGCCGAGGCTGACGGCCGCCGGAAAGCCCGCAGCCCCACGGGCTGTGGGGCCACGCCAGCGGCTGCCCAAGAGCTTTCCAACGAGGCACGGCTTTCCCTCCTGGCTCTTCGGGCGTGGGAGCTGTCGCCAGAGCCGCGGCCCTACCGGAAAATGCTTCGCGGGCTTGCGCGGTGGCGCCACGTGGGCACCAGTGCCGCCAAGGCTGACAGCTGCTGGAAAGCCCGCAGCCCCACGGGCTGTGAGGCCACGTGAGCGGCTGCCAAAGAGCTTTCCAACGAGGCACGGCTTTCCCTCCTGGCTCTTCAGGCGTGGGAGCTGTCGCCAGAGCCGCGGCCCTACCGGAAAATGCTTCGCAGGCTTGCGCGGTGGCGCCACGTGGGCACCAGTGCCGCCAAGGCTGACAGCTGCTGGAAAGCCCGCAGCCCCACGGGCTGTGAGGCCACGTGAGCGGCTGCCAAAGAGCTTTCCAACGAGGCACGGCTTTCCCTCCTGGCTCTTCAGGCGTGGGAGCTGTCGCCAGAGCCGCGGCCCTACCGGAAAATGCTTCGCAGGCTTGCGCGGTGGCGCCACGTGGGCACCAGTGCCGCCAAGGCTGACAGCTGCTGGAAAGCCCGCAGCCCCACGGGCTGTGAGGCCACGTGAGCGGCTGCCAAAGAGCTTTCCAACGAGGCACGGCTTTCCCTCCTGGCTCTTCAGGCGTGGGAGCTGTCGCCAGAGCCGCGGCCCTACCGGAAAATGCTTCGCAGGCTTGCGCGGTGGCGCCACGTGGGCACCAGTGCCGCCAAGGCTGACAGCTGCTGGAAAGCCCGCAGCCCCACGGGCTGTGAGGCCACGTGAGCGGCTGCCAAAGAGCTTTCCAACGAGGCACGGCTTTCCCTCCTGGCTCTTCAGGCGTGGGAGCTGTCGCCAGAGCCGCGGCCCTACCGGAAAATGCTTCGCAGGCTTGCGCGGTGGCGCCACGTGGGCACCAGTGCCGCCAAGGCTGACAGCTGCTGGAAAGCCCGCAGCCCCACGGGCTGTGAGGCCACGTGAGCGGCTGCCAAAGAGCTTTCCAACGAGGCACGGCTTTCCCTCCTGGCTCTTCGGGCGTGGGAGCTGTCGCCAGAGCCGCGGCCCTACCGGAAAATGCTTCGGGGGCTGGCGCGGTGGCGCGACGTGGGCGCCGGTGGCGCCGAGGTTGACGGCCGATTGAAAGCCCACAGCGCCACGGGCTGTGGGGCCACGCCAGCGGCTGCCAAAGAGCTTTCCAACGAGGCATGGCTTTCCCTCCTGGCTCTTCGGGCGTGGGAGCTGTCGCCAGAGCCGCGGCCCTACCGGAAAATGCTTCGGGGGCTGGCGCGGCGGTGCCACGTGGGCGCCGGTGGCGCCGAGGCTGACGGCCGCCGGAAAGCCCGCAGCCCCACGGGCTGTGGGGCCACGCGAGCGGCGGCCAAAGAGCTTTCCAACGAGGCACGGCTTTCCCTCCTGGCTCTTCGGGCGTGGGAGCTGTCGCCAGAGCCGCGGCCCTACCGGAAAATGCTTCGGGGGCTGGCGCGTCGGTGCCACGTGGGCACCGGTGGCAACAAGGCTGACGGCCGCCGGAAAGCCCGCAGCCCCACGGGCTGTGGGGCCACGCCAGCGGCTGCCAAAGAGCTTTCCAACGAGGCACGGCTTTCCCTCCTGGCTCTTCAGGCGTGGGAGCTGTCGCCAGAGCCGTGGCCCTACTGGAAAATGCTTCGGAGGCTGGCGCGGTGGCGCCACGTGGGCGCCGGTGGCGCCGAGGCTGACGGCCGCCGGAAAGCCCACAGCCCCACGGGCTGTGGGGCCACGCGAGCGGCTGCCAAAGAGCTTTCCAACAAGGCACGGCTTTCCCTCCTGGCTCTTCGGGCGTGGGAGCTCTCGCCAGAGCCGCGGCCCTACTGGAAAATGCTTCGCAGGCTGGCGCGGCGGTGCCACGTGGGCGCCAGTGGCGCCGAGGCTGACGGCCGCCGGAAAGCCCGCAGCCCCACGGGCTGTGGGGCCACGCCAGCGGCTGCCAAAGAGCTTTCCAACGAGGCACGGCTTTCCCTCCTGGCTTTTCGGGCGTGGGAGCTGTCGCCAGAGCCGCGGCCCTACCGGAAAATGCTTCGGGGGCTGGCGCGGTGGCACCACGTGGGCGCCGGTGGCGCCGAGGCTGACGGCCGAAGGAAAGCCCGCAGCCCCACGGGCTGTGGGGCCACGCTAGCGGCTGCCAAAGAGCTTTCCAACGAGGCACGGCTTTCCCTCCTGGCTCTTCAGGCGTGGGAGCTGTCGCCAGAGCCGCGGCCCTACCGGAAAATGCTTCGCAGGCTTGCGCGGTGGCGCCACGTGGGCACCAGTGCCGCCAAGGCTGACAGCTGCTGGAAAGCCCGCAGCCCCACGGGCTGTGAGGCCACGTGAGCGGCTGCCAAAGAGCTTTCCAACGAGGCACGGCTTTCCCTCCTGGCTCTTCAGGCGTGGGAGCTGTCGCCAGAGCCGCGGCCCTACCGGAAAATGCTTCGCAGGCTTGCGCGGTGGCGCCACGTGGGCACCAGTGCCGCCAAGGCTGACAGCTGCTGGAAAGCCCGCAGCCCCACGGGCTGTGAGGCCACGTGAGCGGCTGCCAAAGAGCTTTCCAACGAGGCACGGCTTTCCCTCCTGGCTCTTCAGGCGTGGGAGCTGTCGCCAGAGCCGCGGCCCTACCGGAAAATGCTTCGCAGGCTTGCGCGGTGGCGCCACGTGGGCACCAGTGCCGCCAAGGCTGACAGCTGCTGGAAAGCCCGCAGCCCCACGGGCTGTGAGGCCACGTGAGCGGCTGCCAAAGAGCTTTCCAACGAGGCACGGCTTTCCCTCCTGGCTCTTCAGGCGTGGGAGCTGTCGCCAGAGCCGCGGCCCTACCGGAAAATGCTTCGCAGGCTTGCGCGGTGGCGCCACGTGGGCACCAGTGCCGCCAAGGCTGACAGCTGCTGGAAAGCCCGCAGCCCCACGGGCTGTGAGGCCACGTGAGCGGCTGCCAAAGAGCTTTCCAACGAGGCACGGCTTTCCCTCCTGGCTCTTCAGGCGTGGGAGCTGTCGCCAGAGCCGCGGCCCTACCGGAAAATGCTTCGCAGGCTTGCGCGGTGGCGCCACGTGGGCACCAGTGCCGCCAAGGCTGACAGCTGCTGGAAAGCCCGCAGCCCCACGGGCTGTGAGGCCACGTGAGCGGCTGCCAAAGAGCTTTCCAACGAGGCACGGCTTTCCCTCCTGGCTCTTCAGGCGTGGGAGCTGTCGCCAGAGCCGCGGCCCTACCGGAAAATGCTTCGCAGGCTTGCGCGGTGGCGCCACGTGGGCACCAGTGCCGCCAAGGCTGACAGCTGCTGGAAAGCCCGCAGCCCCACGGGCTGTGAGGCCACGTGAGCGGCTGCCAAAGAGCTTTCCAACGAGGCACGGCTTTCCCTCCTGGCTCTTCAGGCGTGGGAGCTGTCGCCAGAGCCGCGGCCCTACCGGAAAATGCTTCGCAGGCTTGCGCGGTGGCGCCACGTGGGCACCAGTGCCGCCAAGGCTGACAGCTGCTGGAAAGCCCGCAGCCCCACGGGCTGTGAGGCCACGTGAGCGGCTGCCAAAGAGCTTTCCAACGAGGCACGGCTTTCCCTCCTGGCTCTTCAGGCGTGGGAGCTGTCGCCAGAGCCGCGGCCCTACCGGAAAATGCTTCGCAGGCTTGCGCGGTGGCGCCACGTGGGCACCAGTGCCGCCAAGGCTGACAGCTGCTGGAAAGCCCGCAGCCCCACGGGCTGTGAGGCCACGTGAGCGGCTGCCAAAGAGCTTTCCAACGAGGCACGGCTTTCCCTCCTGGCTCTTCAGGCGTGGGAGCTGTCGCCAGAGCCGCGGCCCTACCGGAAAATGCTTCGCAGGCTTGCGCGGTGGCGCCACGTGGGCACCAGTGCCGCCAAGGCTGACAGCTGCTGGAAAGCCCGCAGCCCCACGGGCTGTGAGGCCACGTGAGCGGCTGCCAAAGAGCTTTCCAACGAGGCACGGCTTTCCCTCCTGGCTCTTCAGGCGTGGGAGCTGTCGCCAGAGCCGCGGCCCTACCGGAAAATGCTTCGCAGGCTTGCGCGGTGGCGCCACGTGGGCACCAGTGCCGCCAAGGCTGACAGCTGCTGGAAAGCCCGCAGCCCCACGGGCTGTGAGGCCACGTGAGCGGCTGCCAAAGAGCTTTCCAACGAGGCACGGCTTTCCCTCCTGGCTCTTCAGGCGTGGGAGCTGTCGCCAGAGCCGCGGCCCTACCGGAAAATGCTTCGCAGGCTTGCGCGGTGGCGCCACGTGGGCACCAGTGCCGCCAAGGCTGACAGCTGCTGGAAAGCCCGCAGCCCCACGGGCTGTGAGGCCACGTGAGCGGCTGCCAAAGAGCTTTCCAACGAGGCACGGCTTTCCCTCCTGGCTCTTCAGGCGTGGGAGCTGTCGCCAGAGCCGCGGCCCTACCGGAAAATGCTTCGCAGGCTTGCGCGGTGGCGCCACGTGGGCACCAGTGCCGCCAAGGCTGACAGCTGCTGGAAAGCCCGCAGCCCCACGGGCTGTGAGGCCACGTGAGCGGCTGCCAAAGAGCTTTCCAACGAGGCACGGCTTTCCCTCCTGGCTCTTCAGGCGTGGGAGCTGTCGCCAGAGCCGCGGCCCTACCGGAAAATGCTTCGCAGGCTTGCGCGGTGGCGCCACGTGGGCACCAGTGCCGCCAAGGCTGACAGCTGCTGGAAAGCCCGCAGCCCCACGGGCTGTGAGGCCACGTGAGCGGCTGCCAAAGAGCTTTCCAACGAGGCACGGCTTTCCCTCCTGGCTCTTCAGGCGTGGGAGCTGTCGCCAGAGCCGCGGCCCTACCGGAAAATGCTTCGCAGGCTTGCGCGGTGGCGCCACGTGGGCACCAGTGCCGCCAAGGCTGACAGCTGCTGGAAAGCCCGCAGCCCCACGGGCTGTGAGGCCACGTGAGCGGCTGCCAAAGAGCTTTCCAACGAGGCACGGCTTTCCCTCCTGGCTCTTCAGGCGTGGGAGCTGTCGCCAGAGCCGCGGCCCTACCGGAAAATGCTTCGCAGGCTTGCGCGGTGGCGCCACGTGGGCACCAGTGCCGCCAAGGCTGACAGCTGCTGGAAAGCCCGCAGCCCCACGGGCTGTGAGGCCACGTGAGCGGCTGCCAAAGAGCTTTCCAACGAGGCACGGCTTTCCCTCCTGGCTCTTCAGGCGTGGGAGCTGTCGCCAGAGCCGCGGCCCTACCGGAAAATGCTTCGCAGGCTTGCGCGGTGGCGCCACGTGGGCACCAGTGCCGCCAAGGCTGACAGCTGCTGGAAAGCCCGCAGCCCCACGGGCTGTGAGGCCACGTGAGCGGCTGCCAAAGAGCTTTCCAACGAGGCACGGCTTTCCCTCCTGGCTCTTCAGGCGTGGGAGCTGTCGCCAGAGCCGCGGCCCTACCGGAAAATGCTTCGCAGGCTTGCGCGGTGGCGCCACGTGGGCACCAGTGCCGCCAAGGCTGACAGCTGCTGGAAAGCCCGCAGCCCCACGGGCTGTGAGGCCACGTGAGCGGCTGCCAAAGAGCTTTCCAACGAGGCACGGCTTTCCCTCCTGGCTCTTCAGGCGTGGGAGCTGTCGCCAGAGCCGCGGCCCTACCGGAAAATGCTTCGCAGGCTTGCGCGGTGGCGCCACGTGGGCACCAGTGCCGCCAAGGCTGACAGCTGCTGGAAAGCCCGCAGCCCCACGGGCTGTGAGGCCACGTGAGCGGCTGCCAAAGAGCTTTCCAACGAGGCACGGCTTTCCCTCCTGGCTCTTCAGGCGTGGGAGCTGTCGCCAGAGCCGCGGCCCTACCGGAAAATGCTTCGCAGGCTTGCGCGGTGGCGCCACGTGGGCACCAGTGCCGCCAAGGCTGACAGCTGCTGGAAAGCCCGCAGCCCCACGGGCTGTGAGGCCACGTGAGCGGCTGCCAAAGAGCTTTCCAACGAGGCACGGCTTTCCCTCCTGGCTCTTCAGGCGTGGGAGCTGTCGCCAGAGCCGCGGCCCTACCGGAAAATGCTTCGCAGGCTTGCGCGGTGGCGCCACGTGGGCACCAGTGCCGCCAAGGCTGACAGCTGCTGGAAAGCCCGCAGCCCCACGGGCTGTGAGGCCACGTGAGCGGCTGCCAAAGAGCTTTCCAACGAGGCACGGCTTTCCCTCCTGGCTCTTCAGGCGTGGGAGCTGTCGCCAGAGCCGCGGCCCTACCGGAAAATGCTTCGCAGGCTTGCGCGGTGGCGCCACGTGGGCACCAGTGCCGCCAAGGCTGACAGCTGCTGGAAAGCCCGCAGCCCCACGGGCTGTGAGGCCACGTGAGCGGCTGCCAAAGAGCTTTCCAACGAGGCACGGCTTTCCCTCCTGGCTCTTCAGGCGTGGGAGCTGTCGCCAGAGCCGCGGCCCTACCGGAAAATGCTTCGCAGGCTTGCGCGGTGGCGCCACGTGGGCACCAGTGCCGCCAAGGCTGACAGCTGCTGGAAAGCCCGCAGCCCCACGGGCTGTGAGGCCACGTGAGCGGCTGCCAAAGAGCTTTCCAACGAGGCACGGCTTTCCCTCCTGGCTCTTCAGGCGTGGGAGCTGTCGCCAGAGCCGCGGCCCTACCGGAAAATGCTTCGCAGGCTTGCGCGGTGGCGCCACGTGGGCACCAGTGCCGCCAAGGCTGACAGCTGCTGGAAAGCCCGCAGCCCCACGGGCTGTGAGGCCACGTGAGCGGCTGCCAAAGAGCTTTCCAACGAGGCACGGCTTTCCCTCCTGGCTCTTCAGGCGTGGGAGCTGTCGCCAGAGCCGCGGCCCTACCGGAAAATGCTTCGCAGGCTTGCGCGGTGGCGCCACGTGGGCACCAGTGCCGCCAAGGCTGACAGCTGCTGGAAAGCCCGCAGCCCCACGGGCTGTGAGGCCACGTGAGCGGCTGCCAAAGAGCTTTCCAACGAGGCACGGCTTTCCCTCCTGGCTCTTCAGGCGTGGGAGCTGTCGCCAGAGCCGCGGCCCTACCGGAAAATGCTTCGCAGGCTTGCGCGGTGGCGCCACGTGGGCACCAGTGCCGCCAAGGCTGACAGCTGCTGGAAAGCCCGCAGCCCCACGGGCTGTGAGGCCACGTGAGCGGCTGCCAAAGAGCTTTCCAACGAGGCACGGCTTTCCCTCCTGGCTCTTCAGGCGTGGGAGCTGTCGCCAGAGCCGCGGCCCTACCGGAAAATGCTTCGCAGGCTTGCGCGGTGGCGCCACGTGGGCACCAGTGCCGCCAAGGCTGACAGCTGCTGGAAAGCCCGCAGCCCCACGGGCTGTGAGGCCACGTGAGCGGCTGCCAAAGAGCTTTCCAACGAGGCACGGCTTTCCCTCCTGGCTCTTCAGGCGTGGGAGCTGTCGCCAGAGCCGCGGCCCTACCGGAAAATGCTTCGCAGGCTTGCGCGGTGGCGCCACGTGGGCACCAGTGCCGCCAAGGCTGACAGCTGCTGGAAAGCCCGCAGCCCCACGGGCTGTGAGGCCACGTGAGCGGCTGCCAAAGAGCTTTCCAACGAGGCACGGCTTTCCCTCCTGGCTCTTCAGGCGTGGGAGCTGTCGCCAGAGCCGCGGCCCTACCGGAAAATGCTTCGCAGGCTTGCGCGGTGGCGCCACGTGGGCACCAGTGCCGCCAAGGCTGACAGCTGCTGGAAAGCCCGCAGCCCCACGGGCTGTGAGGCCACGTGAGCGGCTGCCAAAGAGCTTTCCAACGAGGCACGGCTTTCCCTCCTGGCTCTTCAGGCGTGGGAGCTGTCGCCAGAGCCGCGGCCCTACCGGAAAATGCTTCGCAGGCTTGCGCGGTGGCGCCACGTGGGCACCAGTGCCGCCAAGGCTGACAGCTGCTGGAAAGCCCGCAGCCCCACGGGCTGTGAGGCCACGTGAGCGGCTGCCAAAGAGCTTTCCAACGAGGCACGGCTTTCCCTCCTGGCTCTTCAGGCGTGGGAGCTGTCGCCAGAGCCGCGGCCCTACCGGAAAATGCTTCGCAGGCTTGCGCGGTGGCGCCACGTGGGCACCAGTGCCGCCAAGGCTGACAGCTGCTGGAAAGCCCGCAGCCCCACGGGCTGTGAGGCCACGTGAGCGGCTGCCAAAGAGCTTTCCAACGAGGCACGGCTTTCCCTCCTGGCTCTTCAGGCGTGGGAGCTGTCGCCAGAGCCGCGGCCCTACCGGAAAATGCTTCGCAGGCTTGCGCGGTGGCGCCACGTGGGCACCAGTGCCGCCAAGGCTGACAGCTGCTGGAAAGCCCGCAGCCCCACGGGCTGTGAGGCCACGTGAGCGGCTGCCAAAGAGCTTTCCAACGAGGCACGGCTTTCCCTCCTGGCTCTTCAGGCGTGGGAGCTGTCGCCAGAGCCGCGGCCCTACCGGAAAATGCTTCGCAGGCTTGCGCGGTGGCGCCACGTGGGCACCAGTGCCGCCAAGGCTGACAGCTGCTGGAAAGCCCGCAGCCCCACGGGCTGTGAGGCCACGTGAGCGGCTGCCAAAGAGCTTTCCAACGAGGCACGGCTTTCCCTCCTGGCTCTTCAGGCGTGGGAGCTGTCGCCAGAGCCGCGGCCCTACCGGAAAATGCTTCGCAGGCTTGCGCGGTGGCGCCACGTGGGCACCAGTGCCGCCAAGGCTGACAGCTGCTGGAAAGCCCGCAGCCCCACGGGCTGTGAGGCCACGTGAGCGGCTGCCAAAGAGCTTTCCAACGAGGCACGGCTTTCCCTCCTGGCTCTTCAGGCGTGGGAGCTGTCGCCAGAGCCGCGGCCCTACCGGAAAATGCTTCGCAGGCTTGCGCGGTGGCGCCACGTGGGCACCAGTGCCGCCAAGGCTGACAGCTGCTGGAAAGCCCGCAGCCCCACGGGCTGTGAGGCCACGTGAGCGGCTGCCAAAGAGCTTTCCACGAGGCACGGCTTTCCCTCCTGGCTCTTCAGGCGTGGGAGCTGTCGCCAGAGCCGCGGCCCTA
>NW_026529746.1:0-52830 GCF_028500815.1 Rissa tridactyla | reverse complement strand
GGTCCCCCGCCCAAAGAGCCAGCAGGGAAAACTATGCCTTGTTCTATAGCTCTTTGGGAACCGCATGCGTAGCCCCACAGACCTGGGGGCTGCGGGCTTTCCTGCTGCCTTCAGCCTCGACACCACCCTTTCCCACTTGGCGCCGCGCCAGGCACAAAAATGGCCATACGGCTGGAGATGGGTCCCCCGCCCAAAGAGCCAGCAGGGAAAACTATGCCTTGTTCTAAAGCTCTTTGGGAACCGCTTGCGTAGCCCCACAGACCTGGGGGCTGCAGGCTTTCCTGCTGCCTTCAGGCTAAAAGCCACCCTTTCCCACTTGGCGCCCCGTCAGGCACAAAAATGGCCTATGGCTGGAGATGGGTCCCATGCCCAAAGAGCCAGCAGGGAAAACTATGCCTTGTTCTAAAGCTCTTTGGGAACCGCTTCCTTGGCCCCACAGACCTGGGGGCTGCAGGCTTTCCTGCTGCCTTCAGCCTCAAAACCACCCTTTCCCACTACGCACCGCGCCAGGCACAAAAATGGCCATACGGCTGGAGATGGGTCCCCCGCCCAAAGAGCCAGCAGGGAAAACTATGCCTTGTTCTAAAGCTCTTTGGGAACCGCTTGCGTAGCCCCACAGACCTGGGGGCTGCGGGCTTTCCTGCTGCCTTCAGCCTCAAAGCCACCCTTTCCCACTTGGCGCCGCGCTAGGCACAAAAATGGCCTATGGCTGCAGATGGGTCTCCCTCCCAAAGAGCCAGCAGGGAAAACTATGCCTTGTTCTAAAGCTCTTTGGGAACCACTTGCGTAGGCCCACAGACCTGGGGGCTGTGGGCTTTCCTGCTGCCTTCAGCGTCGACACCACCCTTTCCCACTTGGCGCCCCATCAGGCACAAAAATGGCCTATGGCTGGAGATGGGTCCAATGCCCTAAGAGCCATCAGGGAAAACTATGCCTTGTTCTAAAGCGCTTTGGGAACTGCTTGCGTAGCCCCACAGACCTGGGTGCTGCAGGCTCTCCTGCTGCCTTCAGCCTCGACACCACCCTTTCCCACTTGGCGCCGCGCCAGGCTCAAAAATGGCCATAGGGCTGGAGATGGGTCCCATGCCCAAAGAGCCAGCAGGGAAAACTATGCCTTGTTCTAAAGCTCTTTGGGAACCACTTGCGTAGACCCACAGACCTGGGGGCTGCAGGCTTTCCTGCTGCCTTCAGCCTCGACACCACCCTTTCCCACTTGGCGCCGCGCTAGGCACAAAAATGGCCTATGGCTGGAGATGGGTCCCCCGCCCAAAGAGCCAGCAGGGAAAACTATGCCTTGTTCTAAAGCTCTTTGGGAACCGCTTGCGTAGCCCCACAGACCTGGGGGCTGCGGGCTTTCCTGCTGCCTTCAGCCTCAAAACCACCCTTTCCCACTACGCACCGCGCCAGGCACAAAAATGGCCATACGGCTGGAGATGGGTCCCCCGCCCAAAGAGCCAGCAGGGAAAACTATGCCTTGTTCTAAATCCCTTTGGGAACCACTTGCGTAGCCCCACAGACCTGGGGGCTGCAGGCTTTCCTGCTGCCTTCATGTTCGACAACACCCTTTCCCACTTGGCGCCGCGCCAGGCACAAAAATGGCCATACGGCTGGAGATGGGTCCCCCGCCCAAAGAGCCTGCAGGGAAAACTTTGTCTACAGTCAGTCAAGGTCGACGTACTCAACACTGATAAGAAAGATCACATGTGTTCTTGTGGTGAGGGATATCAAGTGGAAATCCTTCTCGCGGAGTGGTCAAGCGATTTAAACTTTTCATCATAATCCAAAGTCTAACATGCAAAACAATTGTCTAAGCAAAGCACAATACAGTGAGTATTAGTAAAACAACAACAGAGTGAAGCATCTTGTTATAAAGTCCTGTAACTGTCGGTGACCATCCAAAAAGAGTATCTCCCCATCTGTGTCCTCCGCCTCTCTTCACTCTTTCCAACGCTTGGTGTATTTCTTCAACCTGATGATGGACGGTAATCAAAGTTGTCTGTCTATTTTCTTGGGCCTCTTTCAAGAGTCGCTTCAATTCATTGTGTTTTAGCAGCTTCTTCACCAGGGAGAGATTCATTCTGATAGGGGCAGGCAACAATCTCGAATCAACGTATAATTAGGTTGTAGCAATTGAAAAGACGTAACAGGAGCTTAAAAATTGAAGTCGCATCCCGTAACTTTGTGTTAGTAAAGTTCAAACACAAAGATTTGAGTGATTACTATGTCATCTCTGAATACAAGACTACAGGGAGACCTCATGCTAACGCACCCTTTCCCAATATAGTCAAGCACAGTCTCTGGGGTTTCATCGGGATGTGTCTCAAAGTGACAAACATTCTGGTTGGTGTCAAGACAAAGGTCTTGTGCTTTGAGAGTATTACTCTCACAAATGAATCCTTGTTGGTCTCGTGAAACGCATGCGTCAACATCAGCAGTTTGCCATTTAGTCTCATTTTGTCGTGCCCAACCTCTGTGCTGTGTTGGATAGAGTAGAGCTCCTTGGTGATTCAACCCCAGTGCGATGATTGGGTATATGGTGTATACTGAGGCATTGCGTATCGTTAAGACAAAAGCTGTGGCTTTGCTCTCAGTGGGATCGTAGGTGAAATTAACCAGATACCACCTGGACTGAAATTTTTTCTCAAATTCAATTGCGTTATCCCATATTACTTTTCGAATTTCGGTGGGCAAGGTGCCTTCTTTACCTTCCCTTATGATTGCGGCTGTCATAGATTGCATCCACAATTGGGCTTGGATACAACTAAGAGCCAAGGAAACATTGGTTTGAGTTGTACCAAGTGCATCTGTGATCAGCTGATGGTCTTTTTCACCCGTTTCTTCCCATTGAGGCAATATATTCGATAAAAGCCGTTGGTGGTTTTCCCAATGCTAATAGAGAGGACTGTAGGGGACGTCTTAATTTGTCCAGATCAGTAGCGGTTGTGACTAGTTTGTTGGCAAGTATCTCAGCATCTATACTATTCAAGACTCCCAGGCCTGTTCCTAAGATACCAGTCGCATCCCTCTTCCGTCCGTGTGAAGTGGCAAGAGTTCGTTTGCGTAACCATGCTGACCATTCTGCATAAGATGTACTCAGGAATGGTGAGCAGGTGGGTTTGATCGCAGAGATTTTAATCTGCATTGACAATTCTGCTCGTTTGAGGGAATATGTGGGATTAAACAGTACCTGTTGTTGACCTGTGTGTGTTTAATAACGTAAGGGCCAATGTTGAAAATGTAAGGAGTTAATCTAATGGAGGGCTTAGAAAAGAGAGAGGTGTTTTTTTTTTTTCTCTTAGAAGAGAGAGCCTTTGAGAGTTTGTGGGGTGTAGGTTCTGGAGTCATTTCAGCAAGTTCAGGTGTATTTGAGTCAATCATAAATTCAAATAACAATTCTGTGCCCTTGTAGCCCCAAATACAGTACACTACTGTAGGTTTGATGAAAGTGAAATTGTGCCAGCAATCTGAATTTGGCTCCATAATTTTGTAACAATCAGTGTTGTATTTGTCCGCTTTGGTAGAGTCTACATAGATGGTTTTAATTACAGTTGGCCTGTGGTGATTAGACCCGTTGATAAATTGGCAACCAATGTGTGTTCTTGTGGAATAATTACTAAATTGGCCAAGAATACAAAAATACAGCATTGTTCACACATTAAGGAAAGTCATAAAATCAAGAGGCTTCTGAGGTAGAATACAGCCGCAGCTAGCACACGAAGAATGCAACAGCTGTGATTCCCTGTACAAGGTTGTTTGCGAAACTACACGAGGGATGGAACGGAACGCGCTTGTTCCGTGGCCTTCCCTTGTGACGAATAGCAGATATGGGGACGAGATGGTACTACGGAACTGATAAGCGGCCTACACGCCACCCGAGCCAACATTTCGTCAAATGTTGATGAAATGCTGTCCTTTTGTGCGAACTTTGCTCACCACAATGTACCAAAACACACCTCCATCCCGGAGGCTATCCGCCCCCGAGGTGTGAACACTCCTCCTTGAGTACATTAATCATAATAAAAGTACATATGACTAAAGTCACTCAAACTCCACTTTGAAGTTAAAAAAATAATATAAAAATAGCCCAAGAGAGGGGGAATGTCTGGGAAGACACCATCGCGAAGAATTCCACCGCTGTTTTCTGGGATCAGTCGACGGGCTGAGCCTTTCTTCCCCCGCATAGGGACGCCTTTGGGTAAGACTTTGATTACACCGAGCGCTTTCTCGGGGACTCTAGAAATTTCTCTAGAGAATCTCTACCCTACATTATAGCCAGGCTGTATCGTTTATAATTTTGTCGCGCGTTTGTCTATTTAACAATGTCTTTATTTGCACGTGCTTTGCAGACAGTGTATTTATCACCGGCAATCCTAAAGAACCTGTATATCTGTTGTTTAAATAAACTGCACTGTTTCAGTAGCTAGTCGTTTCGCTTTCTCACTGAACGCGACCAAAACTTGAGAGAGGCCGTGCTGGTTCAGGAGCACGACTAGACTGAAGGTGCAGCCCACTATTAGTGTCTCCAAATCGTAATAGTTTAACACATATTAAACGCGATTGGCCTGATAGTGCTGAATAGGACACCTTTCCCACCCTTTCCCACTACGCACCGCGCCAGGCATAAAAATAGCCATACGGCTGGAGATGGGTCCCCCGCCCAAAGAGCCAGCAGGGAAAACTATGCCTTGTTCTAAAGCTCTTTGGGAACCGCTTGCGTAGCCCCACAGACCTGGGGGCTGCGGGCTTTGCTGCTGCCTTCAGCCTCGACAGCACCCTTTCCCACTTGGCACTGCGCCAGGCACAAAAATGGCCTATGGCTGGAGATGGGTCCCCCGCGCAAAGAACAAGCAGGGAAAACTATGCCTTGTTCTAAAGCTCTTTGGGAACCACTTGCGTAGCCCCACAGACCTGGGGGCTGCGGGCTTTCCTGCTGCCTTCAGCCTCAAAACCACCCTTTCCCACTACGCACCGCGCCAGGCATAAAAATAGCCATACGGCTGGAGATGGGTCCCCCGCCCAAAGAGCCAGCAGGGAAAACTATGCCTTGTTCTAAAGCTCTTTGGGAACCGCTTGCGTAGCCCCACAGACCTGGGGGCTGCGGGCTTTCCTGCTGCCTTCAGCCTCGACACCACCCTTTCCCACTTGGCGTCGCGCCAGGCACAAAAATGGCCTATGGCTGGAGATGGGTCTCCCGCCCAAAGAGCCAGCAGGGAAAACTATGCCTTGTTCTAAAGCTCTTTGGGAACCGCTTGCGTAGCCCCACAGACCTGGGGGCTGCAGGCTTTCCTGCTGCCTTCAGCCTCAAAGCCACCCTTTCCCATTTGGCGTCGTGCCAGGCAAAAAATGGCCACACGGCTGGAGATGGGTCCCATGCCCAAAGAGCCAGCAGGGAAAACTATGCCTTGTTCTAAAGCACTTTGGGAACCGCTTGCTTGGCCCCACAGACCTGGGGGATGCGGGCTTTCCTGCTGCCTTCAGCCTCGACACCACCCTTTCCCACTTGGCGTCGCGCGAGGCACAAAAATGGCCTATGGCTGGAGATGGGTCTCCCGCCCAAAGAGCCAGCAGGGAAAACTATGCCTTGTTCTAAAGCTCTTTGGGAACCGCTTGCATAGCCCCACAGACCTGGGGGCTGCAGGCTTTCCTGCTGCCTTCAGCCTCGACAACACCCTTTCCCACTTGGCGTCGCGCGAGGCACAAAAATGGCCTATGGCTGGAGATGGGTCTCCCGCCCAAAGAGCCAGCAGGGAAAACTATGCCTTGTTCTAAAGCTCTTTGGGAACCGCTTGCGTAGCCCCACAGACCTGGGGGCTGCAGGCTTTGCTGCTGCCTTCAGCCTCGACACCACCCTTTCCCACTTGGCGCCGCGCCAGGCACAAAAATGGCCTATGGCTGGAGATGGGTCCCCCGCCCAGAGAGCCAGCAGGGAAAACTATGCCTTGTTCTAAAGCTCTTTGGGAACCGCTTGCGTAGCCCCACAGACCTGGGGGTTGCAGGCTTTCCTGCTGCCTTCAGTCTCAAAGCCACCCTTTCCCACTTGGCGTCGCGCCAGGCACAAAAATGGCCTATGTCTGGAGATGATTCCCCCGCCCAAAGAGCCAGCAGGGAAAACTATGCCTTGTTCTAAAGCTCTTTGGGAACCGCTTGCGTAGCCCCACAGACCTGGGGGCTGCAGGCTTTCCTGCTGCCTTCAGCCTCGAAAACACCCTTTCCCACTTGGCGCCGCATCAGGAACAAAAATGGCCATACGGCTGGAGATGGGTTCCCCGCCCAAAGAGCCAGGAGGGAAAATTATGCCTTGTTCTAAAGCTCTTTGGGAACCGCTTGCGTAGCCCCACAGACCTGGGGGCTGCGGGCTTCCTGCTGCCTTCAGCCTCAAAACCACCCTTTCCCACTTGGCGCCGCGAAAGGCTCAAAAATGGCCATACGGCTGCAGATGGGTCCCCCGCCCAAAGAGCCAGCAGGGAAAAGTATGCCTTGTTCTAAAGCTCTTTGGGAACCGCTTGCGTAGCCCCACAGACCTGGGGGCTGCGGGCTTTCCTGCTGCCTTCAGCCTCAAAACCACCCTTTCCCACTACGCACCGCGCCAGGCATAAAAATAGCCATACGGCTGGAGATGGGTCCCCCGCCCAAAGAGCCAGCAGGGAAAACTATGCCTTGTTCTAAAGCTCTTTGGGAACCGCTTGCGTAGCCCCACAGACCTGGGGGCTGCAGGCTTTCCTGCTGCCTTCAGCCTCAAAGCCACCCTTTCCCATTTGGCGTCGTGCCAGGCAAAAAATGGCCATACGGCTGGAGATGGGTCCCATGCCCAAAGAGCCAGCAGGGAAAACTATGCCTTGTTCTAAAGCTCTTTGGGAACCGCTCGCTTGGCCCCACAGACCTGGGGGCTGCGGGCTTTCCTGCTGCCTTCAGCCTCAAAGCCACCCTTTCCACTTGGCGCCGCATCAGGCACAAAAATGGCCATACGGCTGGAGATGGGTCCCCCGCCCAAAGAACAGGCAGGGAAAACTGTGCCTTGTTCTAAAGCTCTTTGGGAACCGCTTGCGTAGCCCCACAGACCTGGGGGATGCGGGCTTTCCTGCTGCCTTCAGCCTCGACACCACCCTTTCCCACTTGGCGTCGCGCCAGGCACAAAAATGGCCTATGGCTGGAGATGGGTCCCCCGCCCAAGGAGCCAGCAGGGAAAACTATGCCTTGTTCTAAAGCTCTTTGGGAACCGCTTGCGTAGCCCCACAGACCTGGGGGCTGCGGGCTTTCCTGCTGCCTTCAGCCTCAAAACCACCCTTTCCCACTTGGCGCCGCGCCAGGCACAAAAATGGCCTATGGCTGGAGATGGGTCCCCCGCCCAAGGAGCCAGCAGGGAAAACTATGCCTTGTTCTAAAGCTCTTTGGGAACCGCTTGCGTAGCCCCACAGACCTGCTGGCTGTGGGCTTTGCTGCTGTCTTCAGCCTCGACACCACCCTTTCCCACTTGGCGCCGCGCCAGGCACAAAAATGGCCATATGGCTGGAGATGGGTCCCCCGCCCAAAGAGCCAGCAGGGAAAACTATGCCTTGTTCTAAAGCTCTTTGGGAACCGCTTGCTTGGCCCCACAGACCTGGGGGCTGCAGGCTTTCCTGCTGCCTTCAGCCTCGACAACACCCTTTCCCACTTGGCACCGCGCTAGGCACAAAAATGGCCTATGGCTGGAGATGGGTCCCCCGCCCAAAGAGCCAGCAGGGAAAACTATGCCTTGTTCTAAAGCTCTTTGGGAACCGCTTGTGTAGGCCCACAGACCTGGGGGCTGCGGGCTTTCCTGCTGCCTTCAGCCTCAAAACCACCCTTTCCCACTACGCACCGCGCCAGGCATAAAAATAGCCATACGACTGGAGATGGGTCCCCCGCCCAAAGAGCCAGCAGGGAAAACTATGCCTTGTTCTAAAGCTCTTTGGGAACCGCTTGCGTAGCCCCACAGACCTGGGGGCTGCGGGCTTTCCTGCTGCCTTCAGCCTCAAAGCAACCCTTTCCCACTTGGCGCCGCGCCAGGCTCAAAAATGGCCATACGGCTGGAGATGGGTCCCCCGCCCAAAGAGCCAGCAGGGAAAACTATGCCTTGTTCTAAAGCTCTTTGGGAACCGCTTGCGTAGCCCCACAGACCTGGGGGCTGCGGGCTTTCCTGCTGCCTTCAGCCTCGACACCACCCTTTCCCACTTGGCGCCGCGCCAGGCATAAAAATGGCCATACAGCTGGAGATGGGTCCCCCGCCCAAAGAGCCAGCAGGGAAAACTATGCCTTGTTCTAAAGCTCTTTGGGAACCGCTTGCGTAGCCCCACAGACCTGGGGGCTGCGGGCTTTCCTGCTGCCTTCAGACTCAAAGCCACCCTTTCCCACTTGGCGTCGCGCCAGGCACAAAAATGGCCTATGGCTGGAGATGGGTCCCATGCCCAAAGAGCCATCAGGGAAAACTATGCCTTGTTCTAAAGCTCTTTGGGAACTGCTTGGGTAGCCCCACAGACCTGGGGGCTGCAGGCTTTGCTGCTGCCTTCAGCCTCGACACCACCCTTTCCCACTTGGCGCCGCATCAGGCACAAAAATGGCCATACGGCTGGAGATGGGTCCCCCGCCCAAAGAGCCAGCAGGGAAAACTATGCCTTGTTCTAAAGCTCTTTGGGAACCACTTGCGTAGCCCCACAGACCTGGGGGCTGCGGGCTTTCCTGCTGCCTTCAGCCTCAAAACCACCCTTTCCCACTTGGCGCCGCGCCAGGCACAAAAATGGCCATACGGCTGGAGATGGGTCCCCCACCCAAAGAGCCAGCAGGGAAAACTATGCCTTGTTCTAAAGCTCTTTGGGAACCGCTTGCGTAGCCCCACAGACCTGGGGGCTGCGGGCTTTCCTGCTGCCTTCAGCCTCAAAACCACCCTTTCCCACTACGCACCGCGCCAGGCATAAAAATAGCCATACGACTGGAGATGGGTCCCCCGCCCAAAGAGCCAGCAGGGAAAACTATGCCTTGTTCTAAAGCTCTTTGGGAACCGCTTGCGTAGCCCCACAGACCTGGGGGCTGCGGGCTTTCCTGCTGCCTTCAGCCTCGACACCACCCTTTCCCACTACGCACCGCGCCAGGCATAAAAATAGCCATACGACTGGAGATGGGTCCCCCGCCCAAAGAGCCAGCAGGGAAAACTATGCCTTGTTCTAAAGCTCTTTGGGAACCGCTTGCGTAGCCCCACAGACCTGGGGGCTGCAGGCTTTCCTGCTGCCTTCAGCCTCGACACCACCCTTTCCTACTTGGCGTTGCGCCAGGTACAAAAATGGCCTATGGCTGGAGATGGGTCCCATGCCCAAAGAGCCATCAGGGAAAACTATGCCTTGTTCTAAAGCTCTTTGGGAACCGCTTGCGTAGCCCCACAGACCTTGGGGCTGCAGGCTTTGCTCCTGCCTTCAGCCTCAAAGCAACCCTTTCCCACTTGGCGCCGCGCCAGGCTCAAAAATGGCCATACGGCTGGAGATGGGTCCCCCGCCCAAAGAGCCAGCAGGGAAAACTATGCCTTGTTCTAAAGCTCTTTGGGAACCGCTTGCGTAGCCCCACAGACCTGGGGGCTGCGGGCTTTCCTGCTGCCTTCAGCCTCGACACCACCCTTTCCCACTTGGCGCCGCGCCAGGCATAAAAATGGCCATACAGCTGGAGATGGGTCCCCCGCCCAAAGAGCCAGCAGGGAAAACTATGCCTTGTTCTAAAGCTCTTTGGGAACCGCTTGCGTAGCCCCACAGACCTGGGGGCTGCGGGCTTTCCTGCTGCCTTCAGACTCAAAGCCACCCTTTCCCACTTGGCGTCGCGCCAGGCACAAAAATGGCCTATGGCTGGAGATGGGTCCCATGCCCAAAGAGCCATCAGTGAAAACTATGCCTTGTTCTAAAGCTCTTTGGGAACTGCTTGGGTAGCCCCACAGACCTGGGGCTGCAGGCTTTGCTGCTGCCTTCAGCCTCGACACCACCCTTTCCCACTTGGCGCCGGGCCAGGGACAAAAATGGCCATACAGCTGGAGATGGGTCCCCCGCCCAAAGAGCCAGCAGGGAAAACTATGCCTTGTTCTAAAGCTCTTTGGGAACCGCTTGCGTAGCCCCACAGACCTTGGGGCTGCGGGCTTTCCTGCTGCCTTCAGCCTCAAAACCACCCTTTCCCACTACGCACCGCGCCAGGCACAAAAATAGCCATACGGCTGGAGATGGGTCCCCCGCCCAGAGAGCCAGCAGGGAAAACTATGCCTTGTTCTAAAGCTCTTTGGGAACCGCTTGCGTAGCCCCACAGACCTGGTGGCTGCAGGCTTTCCTGCTGCCTTCAGCCTCGACACCACCCTTTCCTACTTG
The DNA here is from genome assembly GCF_028500815.1 of Rissa tridactyla. Lineage (NCBI taxonomy): Eukaryota > Metazoa > Chordata > Aves > Charadriiformes > Laridae > Rissa > Rissa tridactyla. Next base: position 42,481 of record NW_026529746.1, on the reverse strand, counting down.
GCAATGCGCCAGGCACAAAAATGGCCATACGGCTGGAGATGGGTCCCCCGCCCAAAGAGCCAGCAGGGAAAACTATGCCTTGTTCTAAAGCTCTTTGGGAACCGCTTGCGTAGCCCCACAGACCTGGGGGCTGCGGGCTTTCCTGCTGCCTTCAGCCTCAAAGCCACCCTTTCCCACTTGGCGCCAGGCCAGGCACAAAAATGGCCATATGGCTGGAGATGGGTCCCCCGCCCAAGGAGGCAGCAGGGAAAACTATGCCTTGTTCTAAAGCTCTTTGGGAACCGCTTGCGTAGCCCCACAGACCTGGGGGCTGCAGGCTTTGCTGCTGCCTTCAGCCTCGACACCACCCTTTCCCACTTGGCGCCGCGCCAGGCACAAAAATTGCCAATGGCTGGAGATGGGTCCCCCGCCCAGAGAGCCAGGAGGGAAAATTATGCCTTGTTCTAAAGCTCTTTGGGAACCGCTTGGGTAGCCCCACAGACCTGGGGGCTGCGGGCTGTCTTGCTGCCTTCAGCCTCAAAGCCACCCTTTCCCACTTGGCGCCGCGCCAGGCACAAAAATGGCCATACGGCTGGAGATGGGTCCCATGCCCAAAGAGCCAGCAGGGAAAACTATGCCTTGTTCTAAAGCTCTTTGGGAACCGCTTGCGTAGCCCCACAGACCTGGGGGCTGCGGGCTTTCCTGCTGTCTTCACCCTCAAAAACACACTTTCCCACTTGGCGCCCTATCAGGCACAAAAATGGCCATACGGCTGGAGATGGGTCCCCCGCCCAAAGAGCCAGCAGGGAAAACTATGCCTTGTTCTAAAGCTCTTTGGGAACAGCTTGCGTAGCCCCACAGACCTGGGGGCTGCGGGCTTTCCTGCTGCCTTCAGCCTCAAAGCCACCCTTTCCTACTTGGCGTTGCGCCAGGCACAAAAATGGCCTATGGCTGGAGATGGGTCCCCCGCCCAAAGAGCCAACAGGGAAAACTATGCCTTGTTCTAAAGCTCTTTGGGAACCGCTTGCGTAGCCCCACAGACCTGGGGGCTGCGGGCTTTCCTGCTGCCTTCACCCTCAAAAACACCCTTTCCCACTACGCACCGCGGCAGGCATAAAAATAGCCATACGACTGGAGATGTGTCCCCCGCCCAAAGAACAAGCAGGGAAAACTATGCCTTGTTCTAAAGGTCTTTGGGAACCGCTTGCGTAGCCCCACAGACCTGGTGGCTGCAGGCTTTCCTGCTGCCTTCAGCCTCGACACAACCCTTTCCCACTTGGCGCCGCGCTAGGCACAAAAATGGCCTATGGCTGGAGATGGGTCCCCCGCCCAAAGAGCCAGCAGGGAAAACTATGCCTTGTTCTAAAGCTCTTTGGGAACCGCTTGCGTAGCCCCACAGACCTGGGGGCTGCGGGCTTTCCTGCTGCCTTCAGCCTCAAAGGCACACTTTCCCACTTGGCGTCGCGCCAGGCACAAAAATGGCCATACGGCTGGAGATGCGTCCCCCGCCCAAAGAACAAGCAGGGAAAACTATGCCTTGTTCTAAAGCTCTTTGGGAACCGCTTGCGTAGCCCCACAGACCTGGGGGCTGCAGGCTTTCCTGCTGCCTTCAGCCTCGACAGCACCCTTTCCCACTTGGCGCCGCGCCAGGCACAAAAATGGCCTATGGCTGGAGATGGGTCCCATGCCCAAAGAGCCAGCAGGGAAAACTATGCCTTGTTCTAAAGCTCTTTGGGAACCGCTTGCGTAGCCCCACAGACCTTAGGGCTGCAGGCTTTGCTCCTGCCTTCAGCCTCGACACCACCCTTTCCCACTTGGCGCCGCGCCAGGCTCAAAAATGGCCATACGGCTGGAGATGGGTCCCACGCCCAAAGAGCCATCAGGGAAAACTATGCCTTGTTCTAAAGCTCTTTGGGAACCGCTTGCGTAGCCCCACAGACCTGGGGGCTGCAGGCTTTCCTGCTGCCTTCAGCCTCGACAGCACCCTTTCCCACTTGGCACCGCGCCAAGCAAAAAAATGGCCTATGGCTGGAGATGGGTCCCATGCCCAAAGAGCCAGCAGGGAAAACTATGCCTTGTTCTAAAGCTCTTTGGGAACCGCTTGCGTAGCCCCACAGACCTTAGGGCTGCAGGCTTTGCTCCTGCCTTCAGCCTCAAAACCACCCTTTCCCACTTGGCGCCGCGCCAGGCTCAAAAATGGCCATACGGCTGGAGATGGGTCCCCCGCCCAAAGAGCCAGCAGGGAAAACTATGCCTTGTTCTAAAGCTCTTTGGGAACCGCTTGCGTAGCCCCACAGACCTGGGGGCTGCGGGCTTTCCTGCTGCCTTCAGCCTCAAAACCACCCTTTCCCACTACGCACCGCGCCAGGCATAAAAATAGCCATACGACTGGAGATGTGTCCCCCGCCCAAAGAACAAGCAGGGAAAACTATGCCTTGTTCTAAAGCTCTTTGGGAACCGCTTGCGTAGCCCCACAGACCTGGGGGCTGCAGGCTTTCCTGCTGCCTTCAGCCTCGACACCACCCTTTCCCACTTGGCGCCGCGCTAGGCACAAAAATGGCCTATGGCTGGAGATGGGTCCCCCGCCCAAAGAGCCAGCAGGGAAAACTATGCCTTGTTCTAAAGCTCTTTGGGAACCGCTTGCGTAGCCCCACAGACCTGGGGGCTGCGGGCTTTCCTGCTGCCTTCAGTCTCAAAGGCACCCTTTCCCACTTGGCGTCGCGCCAGGCACAAAAATGGCCTATGGCTGGAGATGGGTCCCATGCCCAAAGAGCCAGCAGGGAAAACTATGCCTTGTTCTAAAGCTCTTTGGGAACCGCTTGCGTAGCCCCACAGACCTGGGGGCTGCAGGCTTTGCTGCTGCCTTCAGCCTCGACACCACCCTTTCCCACTTGGCGCCGCGCCAGGTACAAAAATGGCCTGTGGCTGGAGATGGGTCCCATGCCCAAAGAGCCATCAGGGAAAACTATGCCTTGTTCTAAAGCTCTTTGGGAACCGCTTGCGTAGCCCCACAGACCTGGGGGCTGCAGGCTTTGCTGCTGCCTTCAGCCTCAAAGCCACCCTTTCCCACTTGGCGTCGCGCTAGGCACAAAAATGGCCATACGGCTGGAGATGGGTCCCCCGCCCAAAGAGCCAGCAGGGAAAACTATGCCTTGTTCTAAAGCTCTTTTGGAACCGCTTGCGTAGCCGCACAGACCTGGGGGCTGCAGGCTTTCCTGCTGCCTTCAGCCTCGACACCACCCTTTCCCACTTGGCGCCGCGCCAGGCACAAAAATGGCCTATGGCTGGAGATGGGTCCCATGCCCAAAGAGCCAGCAAGGAAAATTATGCCTTTTTCTAAAGCTCTTTGGGAACCGCTTGCGTAGCCCCACAGACCTGGGGGCTACAGGCTTTCCTGCTGTCTTCAGCCTCGACAACACCCTTTCCCACTTGGCGCCTGCCAGGCACAAAAATGGCCTATGGCTGGAGATGGGTCCCCCGCCCAAAGAGCCAGCAGGGAAAACTATGCCTTGTTCTAAAGCTCTTTGGGAACCGCTTGCATAGCCCCACAGACCTGGGGGCTACAGGCTTTCCTGCTGTCTTCAGCCTCGACAACACCCTTTCCCACTTGGCGCCGCGCCAGGCACAAAAATGGCCTATGGCTGGAGATGGGTCCCCCGCCCAAAGAGCCAGCAGGGAAAACTATGCCTTGTTCTAAAGCTCTTTGGGAACCGCTTGCGTAGCCCCACAGACCTGGGGGCTGCGGGCTTTCCTGCTGCCTTCAGACTCGACACCACCCTTTCCGACTTGGCGCCGCGCCAGGCTCAAAAATGGCCATACGGCTGGAGATGGGTCCCCCGCCCAAAGAGCCAGCAGGGAAAACTATGCCTTGTTCTAAAGCTTTTGGGAACCGCTTTCGTAGCCCCACAGACCTGGGGGCTGCGGGCTTTGCTGCTGCCTTCAGCCTCGACACCACCCTTTCCCACTTGGCGCCGCGCCAGGCACAAAAATGCCCATACGGCTGGAGATGGGTCCCCCGCCCAAAGAGCCAGCAGGGAAAACTATGCCTTGTTCTAAAGCTCTTTGGGAACCGCTTGCATAGCCCCACAGACCTGGGGGCTGCGGGCTTTCCTACTGCCTTCAGACTCGACACCACCCTTTCCCACTTGGCGCCGCGCCAGGCTCAAAAATGGCCATACGGATGGAGATGTGTCCCCTGTCAAAAGAGCCAACAGGGAAAACTATGCCTTGTTCTAAAGCTCTTTGGGAACCACTTGCGTAGCCCCACAGACCTGGGGGCTGCGGGATTTCCTGCTGCCTTCAGCCTCGACACCACCCTTTCCCACTTGGCGCCGCGCCAGGCACAAAAATGGCCATACGGCTGGAGATGGGTCCCCCGCCCAAAGAGCCAGCAGGGAAAACTATGCCTTGTTCTAAAGCTCTTTGGGAACCGCTTGCATAGCCCCACAGACCTGGGGACTGCGGGCTTTCCTGCTGCCTTCAGCCTCGACACCACCCTTTCCCACTTGGCGCCGTGCCAGGCACAAAAATGGCCATACGGCTGGAGATGGGTCCCCCGCCCAAAGAGCCAGCAGGGAAAACTATGCCTTGTTCTAAAGCTCTTTGGGAACCGCTTGCATAGCCCCACAGACCTGGGGGCTGCAGGCTTTCCTGCTGCCATCAGCCTCGACAGCACCCTTTCCCACTTGGCGCCGCGCCAGGCACAAAAATGGCCTATGGCTGGAGATGGGTCCCATGCCCAAAGAGCCAGCAGGGAAAACTATGCCTTGTTCTAAAGCTCTTTGGGAACCGCTTCCTTGGCCCCACAGACCTGGGGGCTGCAGGCTTTCCTGCTGCCTTCAGCCTCAAAACCACCCTTTCCCACTACGCACCGCGCCAGGCACAAAAATGGCCATACGGCTGGAGATGGGTCCCCCGCCCAAAGAGCCAGCAGGGAAAACTATGCCTTGTTCTAAAGCTCTTTGGGAACCGCTTGCGTAGCCCCACAGACCTGGGGGCTGCAGGCTTTCCTGCTGCCTTCAGCCTCAAAGCCACCCTTTCCCACTTGGCGCCGCGCTAGGCACAAAAATGGCCTATGGCTGCAGATGGGTCTCCCTCCCAAAGAGCCAGCAGGGAAAACTATGCCTTGTTCTAAAGCTCTTTGGGAACCACTTGCGTAGGCCCACAGACCTGGGGGCTGTGGGCTTTCCTGCTGCCTTCAGCGTCGACACCACCCTTTCCCACTTGGCGCCCCATCAGGCACAAAAATGGCCTATGGCTGGAGATGGGTCCAATGCCCTAAGAGCCATCAGGGAAAACTATGCCTTGTTCTAAAGCGCTTTGGGAACTGCTTGCGTAGCCCCACAGACCTGGGTGCTGCAGGCTCTCCTGCTGCCTTCAGCCTCGACACCACCCTTTCCCACTTGGCGCCGCGCCAGGCTCAAAAATGGCCATAGGGCTGGAGATGGGTCCCATGCCCAAAGAGCCAGCAGGGAAAACTATGCCTTGTTCTAAAGCTCTTTGGGAACCACTTGCGTAGACCCACAGACCTGGGGGCTGCAGGCTTTCCTGCTGCCTTCAGCCTCGACACCACCCTTTCCCACTTGGCGCCGCGCTAGGCACAAAAATGGCCTATGGCTGGAGATGGGTCCCCCGCCCAAAGAGCCAGCAGGGAAAACTATGCCTTGTTCTAAAGCTCTTTGGGAACCGCTTGCGTAGCCCCACAGACCTGGGGGCTGCGGGCTTTCCTGCTGCCTTCAGCCTCAAAACCACCCTTTCCCACTACGCACCGCGCCAGGCACAAAAATGGCCATACGGCTGGAGATGGGTCCCCCGCCCAAAGAGCCAGCAGGGAAAACTATGCCTTGTTCTAAATCCCTTTGGGAACCACTTGCGTAGCCCCACAGACCTGGGGGCTGCAGGCTTTCCTGCTGCCTTCATGTTCGACAACACCCTTTCCCACTTGGCGCCGCGCCAGGCACAAAAATGGCCATACGGCTGGAGATGGGTCCCCCGCCCAAAGAGCCTGCAGGGAAAACTTTGTCTACAGTCAGTCAAGGTCGACGTACTCAACACTGATAAGAAAGATCACATGTGTTCTTGTGGTGAGGGATATCAAGTGGAAATCCTTCTCGCGGAGTGGTCAAGCGATTTAAACTTTTCATCATAATCCAAAGTCTAACATGCAAAACAATTGTCTAAGCAAAGCACAATACAGTGAGTATTAGTAAAACAACAACAGAGTGAAGCATCTTGTTATAAAGTCCTGTAACTGTCGGTGACCATCCAAAAAGAGTATCTCCCCATCTGTGTCCTCCGCCTCTCTTCACTCTTTCCAACGCTTGGTGTATTTCTTCAACCTGATGATGGACGGTAATCAAAGTTGTCTGTCTATTTTCTTGGGCCTCTTTCAAGAGTCGCTTCAATTCATTGTGTTTTAGCAGCTTCTTCACCAGGGAGAGATTCATTCTGATAGGGGCAGGCAACAATCTCGAATCAACGTATAATTAGGTTGTAGCAATTGAAAAGACGTAACAGGAGCTTAAAAATTGAAGTCGCATCCCGTAACTTTGTGTTAGTAAAGTTCAAACACAAAGATTTGAGTGATTACTATGTCATCTCTGAATACAAGACTACAGGGAGACCTCATGCTAACGCACCCTTTCCCAATATAGTCAAGCACAGTCTCTGGGGTTTCATCGGGATGTGTCTCAAAGTGACAAACATTCTGGTTGGTGTCAAGACAAAGGTCTTGTGCTTTGAGAGTATTACTCTCACAAATGAATCCTTGTTGGTCTCGTGAAACGCATGCGTCAACATCAGCAGTTTGCCATTTAGTCTCATTTTGTCGTGCCCAACCTCTGTGCTGTGTTGGATAGAGTAGAGCTCCTTGGTGATTCAACCCCAGTGCGATGATTGGGTATATGGTGTATACTGAGGCATTGCGTATCGTTAAGACAAAAGCTGTGGCTTTGCTCTCAGTGGGATCGTAGGTGAAATTAACCAGATACCACCTGGACTGAAATTTTTTCTCAAATTCAATTGCGTTATCCCATATTACTTTTCGAATTTCGGTGGGCAAGGTGCCTTCTTTACCTTCCCTTATGATTGCGGCTGTCATAGATTGCATCCACAATTGGGCTTGGATACAACTAAGAGCCAAGGAAACATTGGTTTGAGTTGTACCAAGTGCATCTGTGATCAGCTGATGGTCTTTTTCACCCGTTTCTTCCCATTGAGGCAATATATTCGATAAAAGCCGTTGGTGGTTTCCCAATGCTAATAGAGAGGACTGTAGGGGACGTCTTAATTTGTCCAGATCAGTAGCGGTTGTGACTAGTTTGTTGGCAAGTATCTCAGCATCTATACTATTCAAGACTCCCAGGCCTGTTCCTAAGATACCAGTCGCATCCCTCTTCCGTCCGTGTGAAGTGGCAAGAGTTCGTTTGCGTAACCATGCTGACCATTCTGCATAAGATGTACTCAGGAATGGTGAGCAGGTGGGTTTGATCGCAGAGATTTTAATCTGCATTGACAATTCTGCTCGTTTGAGGGAATATGTGGGATTAAACAGTACCTGTTGTTGACCTGTGTGTGTTTAATAACGTAAGGGCCAATGTTGAAAATGTAAGGAGTTAATCTAATGGAGGGCTTAGAAAAGAGAGAGGTGTTTTTTTTTTTTCTCTTAGAAGAGAGAGCCTTTGAGAGTTTGTGGGGTGTAGGTTCTGGAGTCATTTCAGCAAGTTCAGGTGTATTTGAGTCAATCATAAATTCAAATAACAATTCTGTGCCCTTGTAGCCCCAAATACAGTACACTACTGTAGGTTTGATGAAAGTGAAATTGTGCCAGCAATCTGAATTTGGCTCCATAATTTTGTAACAATCAGTGTTGTATTTGTCCGCTTTGGTAGAGTCTACATAGATGGTTTTAATTACAGTTGGCCTGTGGTGATTAGACCCGTTGATAAATTGGCAACCAATGTGTGTTCTTGTGGAATAATTACTAAATTGGCCAAGAATACAAAAATACAGCATTGTTCACACATTAAGGAAAGTCATAAAATCAAGAGGCTTCTGAGGTAGAATACAGCCGCAGCTAGCACACGAAGAATGCAACAGCTGTGATTCCCTGTACAAGGTTGTTTGCGAAACTACACGAGGGATGGAACGGAACGCGCTTGTTCCGTGGCCTTCCCTTGTGACGAATAGCAGATATGGGGACGAGATGGTACTACGGAACTGATAAGCGGCCTACACGCCACCCGAGCCAACATTTCGTCAAATGTTGATGAAATGCTGTCCTTTTGTGCGAACTTTGCTCACCACAATGTACCAAAACACACCTCCATCCCGGAGGCTATCCGCCCCCGAGGTGTGAACACTCCTCCTTGAGTACATTAATCATAATAAAAGTACATATGACTGAAGTCACTCAAACTCCACTTTGAAGTTAAAAAAATAATATAAAAATAGCCCAAGAGAGGGGGAATGTCTGGGAAGACACCATCGCGAAGAATTCCACCGCTGTTTTCTGGGATCAGTCGACGGGCTGAGCCTTTCTTCCCCCGCATAGGGACGCCTTTGGGTAAGACTTTGATTACACCGAGCGCTTTCTCGGGGACTCTAGAAATTTCTCTAGAGAATCTCTACCCTACATTATAGCCAGGCTGTATCGTTTATAATTTTGTCGCGCGTTTGTCTATTTAACAATGTCTTTATTTGCACGTGCTTTGCAGACAGTGTATTTATCACCGGCAATCCTAAAGAACCTGTATATCTGTTGTTTAAATAAACTGCACTGTTTCAGTAGCTAGTCGTTTCGCTTTCTCACTGAACGCGACCAAAACTTGAGAGAGGCCGTGCTGGTTCAGGAGCACGACTAGACTGAAGGTGCAGCCCACTATTAGTGTCTCCAAATCGTAATAGTTTAACACATATTAAACGCGATTGGCCTGATAGTGCTGAATAGGACACCTTTCCCACCCTTTCCCACTACGCACCGCGCCAGGCATAAAAATAGCCATACGGCTGGAGATGGGTCCCCCGCCCAAAGAGCCAGCAGGGAAAACTATGCCTTGTTCTAAAGCTCTTTGGGAACCGCTTGCGTAGCCCCACAGACCTGGGGGCTGCGGGCTTTCCTGCTGCCTTCAGCCTTGACACCACCCTTTCCCACTTGGCGTCGCGCCAGGCACAAAAATGGCCTATGGCTGGAGATGGGTCTCCCGCCCAAAGAGCCAGCAGGGAAAACTATGCCTTGTTCTAAAGCTCTTTGGGAACCGCTTGCGTAGCCCCACAGACCTGGGGGCTGCAGGCTTTCCTGCTGCCTTCAGCCTCAAAGCCACCCTTTCCCATTTGGCGTCGTGCCAGGCAAAAAATGGCCATACGGCTGGAGATGGGTCCCCCGCCCAAAGAGCCAGCAGGGAAAACTATGCCTTGTTCTAAAGCACTTTGGGAACCGCTTGCTTGGCCCCACAGACCTGGGGGCTGCGGGCTTTCCTGCTGCCTTCAGCCTCAAAGCCACCCTTTCCACTTGGCGCCGCATCAGGCACAAAAATGGCCATACGGCTGGAGATGGGTCCCCCGCCCAAAGAGCCGGCAGGGAAAACTATGCCTTGTTCTAAAGCTCTTTGGGAACCGCTTGCGTAGCCCCACAGACCTGGGGGCTGCAGGCTTTCCTGCTGCCTTCAGCCTAAAAGCAACCCTTTCCCACTTGGCGTTTCGCCAGGCACAAAAATGGCCTATGGCTGGAGATATGTCTCCCCCCAAAAGAGCCAGCAGGGAAAACTATGCCTTGTTCTAAAGCTCTTTGGGAACCGCTTGCATAGCCCCACAGACCTGGGGGCTGCAGGCTTTCCTGCTGCCTTCAGCCTCGACACCACCCTTTCCCGCTTGGCGCCACGCCAGGCTCAAAAATGGCCATACGGCTGGAGATGGGTTCCCCGCCCAAAGAGCCAGCAGTGAAAACTATGCCTTGTTCTAAAGCTCTTTGGGAACCGCTTGCGTAGCCCCACAGACCTGGGGGCTGCAGGCTTTGCTGCTGCCTTCAGCCTAAAAGCAACCCTTTCCCACTTGGCGTTTCGCCAGGCACAAAAATGGCCTATGGCTGGAGATGGGTCCCATGCCCAAAGAGCCATCAGGGAAAACTATGCCTTGTTCTAAAGCTCTTTGGGAACCGCTTGCGTAGCCCCACAGACCTGGGGGCTGCAGGCTTTGCTGCTGCCTTCAGCCTCGACACCACCCTTTCCCACTACGCACCGCGCCAGGCACAAAAAGAGCCATACGACTGGAGATGTGTCCCCCGCCCAAAGAGCCAGCAGGGAAAACTATGCGTTGTTCTAAACCTCTTTGGGAACCGCTTGCGTAGCCCCACAGACCTGGGGGCTGCAGGCTTTCCTGCTGCCTTCAGCCTCGACACCACCCTTTCCCACTTGGCGTCGCGCCAGACACAAAAATGGCCATACGGCTGGAGATGAGTCCCCCGCCCAAAGAACAAGCAGGGAAAACTATGCCTTGTTCTAAAGCTCTTTGGGAACAGCTTGCGTAGCCCCACCGACCTGGGGGCTGCGGGCTTTCCTGCTGCCTTCAGCCTCGACACTACCCTTTCCCACTTGGCGCCGCGCCTGGCACAAAAATGGCCATACGGCTGGAGATGGGTCCCCCGCCCAAAGAGCCAGCAGGGAAAATTATGCCTTGTTCTAAAGCTCTTTGGGAACCGCTTGCGTAGCCCCACAGACCTGGGGGCTGCGGGCTTTCCTGCTGCCTTCAGCCTCGACACCACCCTTTCCCACTTGGCCCCCGGCCAGGCACAAAAATGGCCTATGGCTGGAGATGGGTCCCCCGCCCAAAGAGCCAGCAGGGAAAACTATGCCTTGTTCTAAAGCTCTTTGGGAACCGCTTGCGTAGCCCCACAGACCTGCTGGCTGTGGGCTTTGCTGCTGCCTTCAGCCTCAAAGCCACCCTTTCCCACTTGGCGCCGCGCCAGGCACAAAAATGGCCATATGGCTGGAGATGGGTCCCCCGCCCAAAGAGCCAGCAGGGAAAACTATGCCTTGTTCTAAAGCTCTTTGGGAACCGCTTGCTTGGCCCCACAGACCTGGGGGCTGCAGGCTTTCCTGCTGCCTTCAGCCTCGACAACACCCTTTCCCACTTGGCACCGCGCTAGGCACAAAAATGGCCTATGGCTGGAGATATGTCTCCCCCCAAAAGAGCCAGCAGGGAAAACTATGCCTTGTTCTAAAGCTCTTTGGGAACCGCTTGCATAGCCCCACAGACCTGGGGGCTGCAGGCTTTCCTGCTGCCTTCAGCCTCGACACCACCCTTTCCCGCTTGGCGCCACGCCAGGCTCAAAAATGGCCATACGGCTGGAGATGGGTTCCCCGCCCAAAGAGCCAGCAGTGAAAACTATGCCTTGTTCTAAAGCTCTTTGGGAACCGCTTGCGTAGCCCCACAGACCTGGGGGCTGCAGGCTTTGCTGCTGCCTTCAGCCTCGACACCACCCTTTCCCACTTGGCGTCGCGCCAGGCACAAAAATGGCCTATGGCTGGAGATGGGTCCCCCGCCCAGAGAGCCAGGAGGGAAAATTATGCCTTGTTCTAAAGCTCTTTGGGAACCGCTTGCGTAGCCCCACAGACCTGGGGGCTGCAGGCTTTCCTGCTGCCTTCAGCCTAAAAGCAACCCTTTCCCACTTGGCGTTTCGCCAGGCACAAAAATGGCCTATGGCTGGAGATGGGTCCCATGCCCAAAGAGCCATCAGGGAAAACTATGCCTTGTTCTAAAGCTCTTTGGGAACCGCTTGCGTAGCCCCACAGACCTGGGGGCTGCGGGCTTTGCTGCTGCCTTCAGCCTCGACACCACCCTTTCCCACTACGCACCGCGCCAGGCACAAAAGTGGCCATACGACTGGAGATGTGTCCCCCGCCCAAAGAGCCAGCAGGGAAAACTATGCGTTGTTCTAAAGCTCTTTGGGAACCGCTTGCGTAGCCCCACAGACCTGGGGGCTGCAGGCTTTCCTGCTGCCTTCAGCCTCGACACCACCCTTTCCCACTTGGCGTCGCGCCAGGCACAAAAATGGCCATACGGCTGGAGATGAGTCCCCCGCCCAAAGAACAAGCAGGGAAAACTATGCCTTGTTCTAAAGCTCTTTGGGAACCACTTGCGTAGCCCCACCGACCTGGGGGCTGCGGGCTTTCCTGCTGCCTTCAGCCTCGACACTACCCTTTCCCACTTGGCGCCGCGCCTGGCACAAAAATGGCCATACGGCTGGAGATGGGTCCCCCGCCCAAAGAGCCAGCAGGGAAAATTATGCCTTGTTCTAAAGCTCTTTGGGAACCGCTTGCGTAGCCCCACAGACCTGGGGGCTGCGGGCTTTCCTGCTGCCTTCAGCCTCGACACCACCCTTTCCCACTTGGCGCCGCGCCAGGCACAAAAATGGCCTATGGCTGGAGATGGGTCTCCCGCCCAAAGAGCCAGCAGGGAAAACTATGCCTTGTTCTAAAGCTCTTTGGGAACCGCTTGCGTAGCCCCACAGACCTGGGGGCTGCAGGCTTTCCTGCTGCCTTCAGCCTCGACACCACCCTTTCCCACTTGGCGCCGCGCCAGGCACAAAAATGGCCTATGGCTGGAGATGGGTCCCCTGCCCAGAGAGCCAGGAGGGAAAATTATGCCTTGTTCTAAAGCTCTTTAGGAACCGCTTGCGTAGCCCCACAGACCTGGGGGCTGCAGGCTTTCCTGCTGCCTTCAGCCTAAAAGCCACCCTTTCCCACTTGGCGTCGCGCCAGGCACAAAAATGGCCTATGGCTGGAGATGGGTCCCATGCCCAAAGAGCCATCAGGGAAAACTATGCCTTGTTCTAAAGCTCTTTGGGAACCGCTTGCGTAGCCCCACAGACCTGGGGGCTGCGGGCTTTGCTGCTGCCTTCAGCCTCGACACCACCCTTTCCCACTTGGCGCCGCGCCAGGCATAAAAATAGCCATACGACTTCAGATGTGTCCCCCGCCCAAAGAGCCAGCAGGGAAAACTATGCGTTGTTCTAAAGCTCTTTGGGAACCGCTTGCGTAGCCCCACAGACCTGGGGGCTGCAGGCTTTCCTGCTGCCTTCAGCCTCGACACCACCCTTTCCCACTTGGCGCCGCGCCAGGCACAAAAATGGCCATACGGCTGGAGATGGGTCCCCCGCCCAAAGAACAAGCAGGGAAAACTATGCCTTGTTCTAAAGCTCTTTGGGAACCGCTTGCGTAGCCCCACAGACCTGGGGGTTGCAGGCTTTCCTGCTGCCTTCAGCCTCGACAGCACCCTTTCCCACTTGGCGTCGCGTCAGGCACAAAAATGGCCTATGGCTGGAGATGGGTCCCATGCCCAAAGAGCCATCAGGGAAAACTATGCCTTGTTCTAAAGCTCTTTGGGAACCGCTTGCGTAGCCCCACAGACCTGGGGGCTGCGGGCTTTCCTGCTGCCTTCAGTCTCAAAGCCACCCTTTCCTACTTGGCGTCGCGCCAGGCACAAAAATGGTCTATGGCTGGAGATGGGTCCCATGCCAAAAGAGCCATCAGGGAAAACTATGCCTTGTTCTAAAGCTCTTTGGGAACTGCTTGCTTGGCCCCACAGACCTGGGGGCTGCAGGCTTTCCTGCTGCCTTCAGCCTCAAAACCACCCTTTCCCACTTCGCACCGCGCCAGGCACAAAAATGGCCATACGGCTGGAGATGGGTCGCCCGCCCAAAGAGCCAGCAGGGAAAACTATGCCTTGTTCTAAAGCTCTTTGGGAACCGCTTGCTTGGCCCCACAGACCTGGGGGCTGCAGGCTCTCCTTCTGCCTTCAGCCTCGACAACACCCTTTCCCACTTGGCGCAGCGCTAGGCACAAAAATGGCCTATGGCTGGAGATATGTCTCCCCCCAAAAGAGCCAGCAGGGAAAACTATGCCTTGTTCTAAAGCTCTTTGGGAACCGCTTGCGTAGCCCCACAGACCTGGGGGCTGCGGGCTTTCCTGCTGCCTTCAGACTCAAAGCCACCCTTTCCCACTTGGCGTCGCGCCAGGCACAAAAATGGCCTATGGCTGGAGATGGGTCCCATGCCCAAAGAGCCATCAGGGAAAACTATGCCTTGTTCTAAAGCTCTTTGGGAACCGCTTGCTTGGCCCCACAGACCTGGGGGATGCGGGCTTTGCTGCTGCCTTCAGCCTCGACACGACCCTTTCCCACTTGGCGCCGGGCCAGGGACAAAAATGGCCATACGGCTGGAGATGGGTCCCCCGCCCAAAGAGCCAGCAGGGAAAACTATGCCTTGTTCTAAAGCTCTTTGGGAACCGCTTGCGTAGCCCCACAGACCTGGGGGCTGCAGGCTTTCCTGCTGCCTTCAGCCTCGAAAACACCCTTTCCCACTTGGCGCCGCATCAGGAACAAAAATGGCCATACGGCTGCAGATGGGTTCCCCGCCCAAAGAGCCAGCAGGGAAAACTATGCCTTGTTCTAAAGCTCTTTGGGAACCGCTTGCGTAGCCCCACAGACCTGGGGGCTGCAGGCTTTCCTGCTGCCTTCAGACTCGACACCACCCTTTCCTACTTGGCAATGCGCCAGGCACAAAAATGGCCTATGGCTGGAGATGGGTCCCCCGCCCAGAGAGCCAGCAGGGAAAACTATGCCTTGTTCTAAAGCTCTTTGGGAACCGCTTGCGTAGCCGCACAGACCTGGGGGCTGCGGGCTTTCCTGCTGCCTTCAGCCTCAACACCACCCTTTCCCACTTGGCGCCGCGCCAGGCACAAAAATGGCCATACGGCTGGAGATGGGTCCCCCGCCCAAAGAGCCAGCAGGGAAAACTATGCCTTGTTCTAAAGCTCTTTGGGAACCGCTTGCGTAGCCCCACAGACCTGGGGGCTGCGGGCTTTCCTGCTGCCTTCAGCCTCAAAGCCGCCCTTTCCCACTTGGCGCCGCGCCAGGCACAAAAATGGCCATACGGCTGGAGATGGGTCCCCCGCCCAAGGAGGCAGCAGGGAAAACTATGCCTTGTTCTAAAGCTCTTTGGGAACCGCTTGCGTAGCCCCACAGACCTGGGGGCTGCAGGCTTTGCTGCTGCCTTCAGCCTCGACACCACCCTTTCCCACTTGGCGCCGCGCCAGGCACAAAAATTGCCAATGGCTGGAGATGGGTCCCCCGCCCAGAGAGCCAGGAGGGAAAACTATGCCTTGTTCTAAAGCTCTTTGGGAACCGCTTGCGTAGCCCCACAGACCTGGGGGCTGCGGGCTGTCTTGCTGCCTTCAGCCTCAAAGCCACCCTTTCCCACTTGGCGCCGCGCCAGGCACAAAAATGGCCTATGGCTGGAGATGGGTCCCCCGCCCAAAGAAGAAGCAGGGAAAACTATGGCTTGTTCTAAAGCTCTTTGGGAACCGCTTGCGTAGCCCCACAGACCTGGGGGCTGCCGGCTTTCCTGCTGTCTTCACCCTCAAAAACACACTTTCCCACTTGGCGCCGCGCCAGGCAGAAAAATGGCCATACGGCTGGAGATCGGTCCCGCGCCCAAAGAAGAAGCAGGGAAAACTATGCCTTGTTCTAAGGCTCTTTGGGAACCGCTTGCGTAGCCCCACAGACCTGGGGGCTGCAGGCTTTCCTGCTGCCTTCAGCCTCGACAGCACCCTTTCCCACTTGGCGCCGCATCAGGCACAAAAATGGCCTATGGCTGGAGATGGGTCCCATGCCCAAAGAGCCAGCAAGGAAAACTATGCCTTGTTCTAAAGCTCTTTGGGAACCGCTTGCGTAGCCCCACAGACCTGGGGGCTGCAGGCTTTGCTGCTGCCTTCAGCCTCAAAGCCACCCTTTCCCACTTGGCGTCGCGCTAGGCACAAAAATGGCCATATGGCTGGAGATGGGTCCCCCGCCCAAAGAGCCAGCAGGGAAAACTATGCCTTGTTCTAAAGCTCTTTGGGAACCGCTTGCGTAGCCCCACAGACCTGGGGGCTGCGGGCTTTCCTGCTTCATTCAGCCTCCACACCACCCTTTCCCACTTGGCGCCGCGCCAGGCACAAAAATGGCCTATGGCTGGAGATGGGTCCCATGCCCAAAGAGCCAGCAAGGAAAATTATGCCTTGTTCTAAAGCTCTTTGGGAACCGCTTGCGTAGCCCCACAGACCTGGGGGCTGTGGGCTTTCCTGCTGCCTTCAGCCTCAAAGCCACCCTTTCCCACTTGGCGCCACGCCAGGCACAAAAATGGCCATACGGCTGGAGATGGGTCCCCCGCCCAAAGAACAAGCAGGGAAAACTATGCCTTGTTCTAAAGCTCTTTGGGAACCGCTTGCGTAGCCCCACAGACCTGGGGGCTGCGGGCTTTCCTGCTGCCTTCAGCCTCAAAAACCACCCTTTCCCACTTGGCGCCACGCCAGGCACAAAAATGGCCATATGGCTGGAGATGGGTCCCCCGCCCAAAGAGCCGGCAGGGAAAACTATGCCTTGTTCTAAAGCTCTTTGGGAACCGCTTGCATAGCCCCACAGACCTGGGGGCTACAGGCTTTCCTGCTGCCTTCATCCTCGACAGCACCCTTTCCCACTTGGCGCCGCATCAGGCACAAAAATGGCCTATGGCTGGAGATGGGTCCCATGCCCAAAGAGCCATCAGGGAAAACTATGCCTTGTTCTAAAGCTCTTTGGGAACCGCTTGCGTAGCCCCACAGACCTGGGGGCTGCGGGCTTTGCTGCTGCCTTCAGCCTCGACACCACCCTTTCCCACTTGGCGCCGCGCCAGGCACAAAAATGGCCATACGGCTGGAGATGGGTCCCCCGCCCAAAGAGCCAGCAGGGAAAACTATGCCTTGTTCTAAAGCTCTTTGGGAACCGCTTGCATAGCCCCACAGACCTGGGGGCTGTGGGCTTTCCTGCTGCCTTCAGCCTCGACACCACCCTTTCCCACTTGGCGCCGCGCCAGGCACAAAAATGGCCTATGGCTGGAGATGGGTCCCATGCCCAAAGAGCCAGCAGGGAAAACTATGCCTTGTTCTAAAGCTCTTTGGGAACCGCTTGCGTAGCCCCACAGACCTGGGGGCTGCAGGCTTTCCTGCTGCCTTCAGCCTCAAAACCACCCTTTCCCACTTGGCGCCGCGCCAGGTACAAAAATGGCCTATGGCTGGAGATGGGTCCCATGCCCAAAGAGCCAGCAGGGAAAACTATGCCTTGTTCTAAAGCTCTTTGGGAACCGCTTGCGTAGCCCCACAGACCTGGGGGCTGCAGGCTTTGCTGCTGCCTTCAGCCTCAAAGCCACCCTTTCCCACTTGGCGTCGCGCCAGGCACAAAAATGGCCATACGGCTGGAGATGGGTCCCCCGCCCAAAGAGCCAGCAGGGAAAACTATGCCTTGTTCTAAAGCTCTTTGGGAACCGCTTGCGTAGCCGCACAGACCTGGGGGCTGCAGGCTTTCCTGCTGCCTTCAGCCTCGACACCACCCTTTCCCACTTGGCGCCGCGCCAGGCACAAAAATGGCCTATGGCTGGAGATGGGTCCCATGCCCAAAGAGCCAGCAAGGAAAATTATGCCTTGTTCTAAAGGTCTTTGGGAACCGCTTGCGTAGCCCCACAGACCTGGGGGCTGTGGGCTTTCCTGCTGCCTTCAGCCTCAAAGCCACCCTTTCCCACTTGGCCCCACGCCAGGCACAAAAATGGCCATACGGCTGGAGATGGGTCCCCCGCCCAAAGAACAAGCAGGGAAAACTATGCCTTGTTCTAAAGCTCTTTGGGAACCGCTTGCGTAGCCCCACAGACCTGGGGGCTGTGGGCTTTCCTGCTGCCTTCAGCCTCGACACCACCCTTTCCCACTTGGCGCCACGCCAGGCACAAAAATGGCCATACGGCTGGAGATGGGTCCCCCGCCCAAAGAGCCGGCAGGGAAAACTATGCCTTGTTCTAAAGCTCTTTGGGAACCGCTTTCGTAGCCCCACAGACCTGGGGGCTGCAGGCTTTCCTGCTGCCTTCAGCCTCGACAGCACCCTTTCCCACTTGGCGCCGCATCAGGCACAAAAATGGCCTATGGCTGGAGATGGGTCCCATGCCCAAAGAGCCAGCAGGGAAAACTATGCCTTGTTCTAAAGCTCTTTGGGAACCGCTTGCGTAGCCCCACAGACCTGGGGGCTGCGGGCTTTGCTGCTGCCTTCAGCCTCGACACCACCCTTTCCCACTTGGCGCCGCGCCAGGCACAAAAATGGCCATACGGCTGGAGATGGGTCCCCCGCCCAAAGAGCCAGCAGGGAAAACTATGCCTTGTTCTAAAGCTCTTTGGGAACCGCTTGCATAGCCCCACAGACCTGGGGGCTGCGGGCTTTCCTACTGCCTTCAGCCTCGACACCACCCTTTCCCACTTGGCGCCGCGCCAGGCTCAAAAATGGCCATACGGCTGGAGATGTGTCCCCTGTCAAAAGAGCCAACAGGGAAAACTATGCCTTGTTCTAAAGCTCTTTGGGAACCACTTGCGTAGCCCCACAGACCTGGGGGCTGCGGGCTTTCCTGCTGCCTTCAGCCTCGACACCACCCTTTCCCACTTGGCGCCGCGCCAGGCACAAAAATGGCCATACGGCTGGAGATGGGTCCCCCGCCCAAAGAACAAGCAGGGAAAACTATGCCTTGTTCTAAAGCTCTTTGGGAACCGCTTGCGTAGCCGCACAGACCTGGGGGCTGCGGGCTTTCCTGCTGCCTTCAGGCTCGACACCACCCTTTCCCACTTGGCGCCGCGCCAGGCACAAAAATGGCCATACGGCTGGAGATGGGTCCCCCGCCCAAAGAGCCAGCAGGGAAAACTATGCCTTGTTCTAAAGCTCTTTGGGAACCGCTTGCATAGCCCCACAGACCTGGGGGCTGCAGGCTTTCCTGCTGCCATCAGCCTCGACAGCACCCTTTCCAACTTGGCGCCGCGCCAGGCACAAAAATGGCCTATGGCTGGAGATGGGTCCCATGCCCAAAGAGCCAGCAGGGAAAACTATGCCTTGTTCTAAAGCTCTTTGGGAACCGCTTGCGTAGCCCCACAGACCTGGGGGCTGCGGGCTTTGCTGCTGCCTTCAGCCTCGACACCACCCTTTCCCACTTGGCGCCGCGCCAGGCACAAAAATGGCCATACGGCTGGAGATGGGTCCCCCGCCCAAAGAGCCAGCAGGGAAAACTATGCCTTGTTCTAAAGCTCTTTGGGAACCGCTTGCATAGCCCCACAGACCTGGGGGCTGCGGGCTTTCCTACTGCCTTCAGCCTCGACACCAGCCTTTCCCACTTGGCGCCGCGCCAGGCTCAAAAATGGCCATACGGCTGGAGATGTGTCCCCTGTCAAAAGAGCCAACAGGGAAAACTATGCCTTGTTCTAAAGCTCTTTGGGAACCACTTGCGTAGCCCCACAGACCTGGGGGCTGCGGGCTTTCCTGCTGCCTTCAGCCTCGACACCACCCTTTCCCACTTGGCGCCGCGCCAGGCACAAAAATGGCCATACGGCTGGAGATGGGTCCCCCGCCCAAAGAACAAGCAGGGAAAACTATGCCTTGTTCTAAAGCTCTTTGGGAACCGCTTGCGTAGCCGCACAGACCTGGGGGCTGCGGGCTTTCCTGCTGCCTTCAGGCTCGACACCACCCTTTCCCACTTGGCGCCGCGCCAGGCACAAAAATGGCCATACGGCTGGAGATGGGTCCCCCGCCCAAAGAGCCAGCAGGGAAAACTATGCCTTGTTCTAAAGCTCTTTGGGAACCGCTTGCATAGCCCCACAGACCTGGGGGCTGCAGGCTTTCCTGCTGCCATCAGCCTCGACAGCACCCTTTCCAACTTGGCGCCGCGCCAGGCACAAAAATGGCCTATGGCTGGAGATGGGTCCCATGCCCAAAGAGCCATCAGGGAAAACTATGCCTTGTTCTAAAGCTCTTTGGGAACCGCTTGCGTAGCCGCACAGACCTGGGGGCTGCGGGCTTTCCTGCTGCATTCAGACTCGACACCACCCTTTTCGACTTGGCGCCGCTCCAGGCTCAAAAATGGCCTATGGCTGGAGATGGGTCCCATGCCCAAAGAGCCATCAGGGAAAACTATGCCTTGTTCTAAAGCTCTTTGGGAACCGCTTGCGTAGCCGCACAGACCTGGGGGCTGCGGGCTTTCCTGCTGCCTTCAGACTCGACACCACCCTTTCCGACTTGGCGCCGCGCCAGGCTCAAAAATGGCCATACGGCTGGAGATGGGTCCCCCGCCCAAAGAGCCAGCAGGGAAAACTATGCCTTGTTCTAAAGCTCTTTGGGAACCGCTTGCGTAGCCGCACAGACCTGGGGGCTGCGGGCTTTCCTGCTGCCTTCAGACTCGACACCACCCTTTCTGACTTGGCGCCGCGCCAGGCTCAAAAATGGCCATACGGCTGGAGATGGGTCCCCCGACCTAAGAGCCAGCAGGGAAAACTATGCCTTGTTCTAAAGCTCTTTGGGAACCGCTTTCGTAGCCCCACAGACCTGGGGGCTGCGGGCTTTCCTGCTGCCTTCAGCCTCGACAGCACCCTTTCCCACTTGGCGCCGCATCAGGCACAAAAATGGCCTATGGCTGGAGATGGGTCCCATGCCCAAAGAGCCAGCAGGGAAAACTATGCCTTGTTCTAAAGCTCTTTGGGAACCGCTTGCGTAGCCCCACAGACCTGGGGGCTGCGGGCTTTGCTGCTGCCTTCAGCCTCGACACCACCCTTTCCCACTTGGCGCCGCGCCAGGCACAAAAATGGCCATACGGCTGGAGATGGGTCCCCCGCCCAAAGAGCCAGCAGGGAAAACTATGCCTTGTTCTAAAGCTCTTTGGGAACCGCTTGCATAGCCCCACAGACCTGGGGGCTGCGGGCTTTCCTACTGCCTTCAGCCTCGACACCACCCTTTCCCACTTGGCGCCGCGCCAGGCTCAAAAATGGCCATACGGCTGTAGATGTGTCCCCCGCCCAAAGAGCCAGCAGGGAAAACTACGCCTTTTTCTAAAGCTCTTTGGGAACCGCTTGCATAGCCCCACAGACCTGGGGGCTACAGGCTTTCCTGCTGCCTTCATCCTCGACACCACCCTTTCCCACTTGGCGCCGCGCCAGGCACAAAAATGGCCTATGGCTGGAGATGGGTCCCATGCCCAAAGAGCCAGCAGGGAAAACTATGCCTTGTTCTAAAGCTCTTTGGGAACCGCTTGCGTAGCCCCACAGACCTGGGGGCTGCAGGCTTTGCTGCTGCCTTCAGCCTCGACACCACACTTTCCCACTTGGCGCCGCGCCAGGTACAAAAATGGCCTGTGGCTGGAGATGGGTCCCATGCCCAAAGAGCCATCAGGGAAAACTAGGCCTTGTTCTAAAGCTCTTTGGGAACCGCTTCCATAGCCCCACAGACCTGGGGGCTGCAGGCTTTCCTGCTGCCTTCAGCCTCAAAGCCACCCTTTCCCACTTGGCGCCGCATCAGGCACAAAAATGGCCTATGGCTGGAGATGGGTCCCATGCCCAAAGAGCCAGCAAGGAAAACTATGCCTTGTTCTAAAGCTCTTTGGGAACCGCTTGCGTAGCCCCACAGACCTGGGGGCTGCAGGCTTTGCTGCTGCCTTCAGCCTCAAAGCCACCCTTTCCCACTTGGCGTCGCGCCAGGCACAAAAATGGCCATACGGCTGGAGATGGGTCCCCCGCCCAAAGAGCCAGCAGGGAAAACTATGCCTTGTTCTAAAGCTCTTTGGGAACCGCTTGCGTAGCCGCACAGACCTGGGGGCTGCAGGCTTTCCTGCTGCCTTCAGCCTCGACACCACCCTTTCCCACTTGGCGCCGCGCCAGGCACAAAAATGGCCTATGGCTGGAGATGGGTCCCATGCCCAAAGAGCCAGCAAGGAAAATTATGCCTTGTTCTAAAGGTCTTTGGGAACCGCTTGCGTAGCCCCACAGACCTGGGGGCTGTGGGCTTTCCTGCTGCCTTCAGCCTCAAAGCCACCCTTTCCCACTTGGCCCCACGCCAGGCACAAAAATGGCCATACGGCTGGAGATGGGTCCCCCGCCCAAAGAACAAGCAGGGAAAACTATGCCTTGTTCTAAAGCTCTTTGGGAACCGCTTGCGTAGCCCCACAGACCTGGGGGCTGTGGGCTTTCCTGCTGCCTTCAGCCTCAAAACCACCCTTTCCCACTTGGCGCCACGCCAGGCACAAAAATGGCCATACGGCTGGAGATGGGTCCCATGCCCAAAGAGCCAGCAGGGAAAACTATGCCTTGTTCTAAAGCTCTTTGGGAACCGCTTGCGTAGCCCCACAGACCTGGGGGCTGCGGGCTTTCCTGCTGCCTTCAGACTCGACACCACCCTTTCCGACTTGGCGCCGCGCCAGGCTCAAAAATGGCCATACGGCTGGAGATGGGTCCCCCGCCCAAAGAGCCAGCAGGGAAAACTATGCCTTGTTCTAAAGCTCTTTGGGAACCGCTTTCGTAGCCCCACAGACCTGGGGGCTGCAGGCTTTCCTGCTGCCTTCAGCCTCGACAGCACCCTTTCCCACTTGGCGCCGCATCAGGCACAAAAATGGCCTATGGCTGGAGATGGGTCCCATGCCCAAAGAGCCAGCAGGGAAAACTATGCCTTGTTCTAAAGCTCTTTGGGAACCGCTTGCGTAGCCCCACAGACCTGGGGGCTGCGGGCTTTGCTGCTGCCTTCAGCCTCGACACCACCCTTTCCCACTTGGCGCCGCGCCAGGCACAAAAATGGCCATACGGCTGGAGATGGGTCCCCCGCCCAAAGAGCCAGCAGGGAAAACTATGCCTTGTTCTAAAGCTCTTTGGGAACCGCTTGCATAGCCCCACAGACCTGGGGGCTGCGGGCTTTCCTACTGCCTTCAGCCTCGACACCACCCTTTCCCACTTGGCGCCGCGCCAGGCTCAAAAATGGCCATACGGCTGGAGATGTGTCCCCTGTCAAAAGAGCCAACAGGGAAAACTATGCCTTGTTCTAAAGCTCTTTGGGAAGCACTTGCGTAGCCCCACAGACCTGGGGGCTGCGGGCTTTCCTGCTGCCTTCAGCCTCGACACCACCCTTTCCCACTTGGCGCCGCGCCAGGCACAAAAATGGCCATACGGTGGAGATGGGTCCCCCGCCCAAAGAACAAGCAGGGAAAACTATGCCTTGTTCTAAAGCTCTTTGGGAACCGCTTGCGTAGCCCCACAGACCTGGGGGCTGCGGGCTTTCCTGCTGCCTTCAGGCTCGACACCACCCTTTCCCACTTGGCGCCGCGCCAGGCACAAAAATGGCCATACGGCTGGAGATGGGTCCCCCGCCCAAAGAGCCAGCAGGGAAAACTATGCCTTGTTCTAAAGCTCTTTGGGAACCGCTTGCATAGCCCCACAGACCTGGGGGCTGCAGGCTTTCCTGCTGCCATCAGCCTCGACAGCACCCTTTCCAACTTGGCGCCGCGCCAGGCACAAAAATGGCCTATGGCTGGAGATGGGTCCCATGCCCAAAGAGCCATCAGGGAAAACTATGCCTTGTTCTAAAGCTCTTTGGGAACCGCTTGCGTAGCCGCACAGACCTGGGGGCTGCGGGCTTTCCTGCTGCATTCAGACTCGACACCACCCTTTTCGACTTGGCGCCGCGCCAGGCTCAAAAATGGCCTATGGCTGGAGATGGGTCCCATGCCCAAAGAGCCATCAGGGAAAACTATGCCTTGTTCTAAAGCTCTTTGGGAACCGCTTGCGTAGCCGCACAGACCTGGGGGCTGCGGGCTTTCCTGCTGCCTTCAGACTCGACACCACCCTTTCCGACTTGGCGCCGCGCCAGGCTCAAAAATGGCCATACGGCTGGAGATGGGTCCCCCGCCCAAAGAGCCAGCAGGGAAAACTATGCCTTGTTCTAAAGCTCTTTGGGAACCGCTTGCGTAGCCGCACAGACCTGGGGGCTGCGGGCTTTCCTGCTGCCTTCAGACTCGACACCACCCTTTCCGACTTGGCGCCGCGCCAGGCTCAAAAATGGCCATACGGCTGGAGATGGGTCCCCCGCCCAAAGAGCCAGCAGGGAAAACTATGCCTTGTTCTAAAGCTCTTTGGGAACCGCTTTCGTAGCCCCACAGACCTGGGGGCTGCAGGCTTTCCTGCTGCCTTCAGCCTCGACACCACCCTTTCCCACTTGGCGCTGCGCCAGGCACAAAAATGGCCATACGACTGGAGATGGGTCCCCCGCCCAAAGAGCCAGCAGGGAAAACTATGGCTTGTTCTAAAGCTCTTTGGGAACTGCTTGCGTAGCCCCACAGACCTGGGGGCTGCGGGCTTTCCTGCTGCCTTCAGCCTCGACACCACCCTTTCCCACTTGGCGCCGCGCCAGGCACAAAAATGGCCATACGGCTGGAGATGGGTCCCCCGCCCAAAGAGCCATCAGGGAAAACTATGCCTTGTTCTAAAGCTCTTTGGGAACCGCTTGCATAGCCCCACAGACCTGGGGGCTGCAGGCTTTCCTGCTGCCTTCAGGCTAAAAGCCACCCTTTCCCACTTGGCGCCCCGTCAGGCAGAAAAATGGCCTATGGCTGGAGATGGGTCCCATGCCCAAAGAGCCAGCAGGGAAAACTATGCCTTGTTCTAAAGCTCTTTGGGAACCGCTTCCTTGGCCCCACAGACCTGGGGGCTGCAGGCTTTCCTGCTGCCTTCAGCCTCAAAACCACCCTTTCCCACTACGCACCGGGCCAGGCACAAAAATGGCCATACGGCTGGAGATGGGTCCCCCGCCCAAAGAGCCATCAGGGAAAACTATGCCTTGTTCTAAAGCTCTTTGGGAACCGCTTGCTTGGCCCCACAGACCTGGGGGCTGCGGGCTTTCCTGCTGCCTTCAGCCTCAAAACCACCCTTTCCCACTACGCACCGCGCCAGGCACAAAAATGGCCATACGGCTGGAGATGGGTCCCCCGCCCAAAGAGCCAGCAGGGAAAACTATGCCTTGTTCTAAAGCTCTTTGGGAACCGCTTGCGTAGCCGCACAGACCTGGGGGCTGCGGGCTTTCCTGCTGCCTTCAGCCTCGACAACACCCTTTCCCACTTGGCGCCGGGCCAGGCACAAAAATGGCCATACGGCTGGAGATGGGTCCCCCGCCCAAAGAACAAGCAGGGAAAACTATGCCTTGTTCTAAAGCTCTTTGGGAACCGCTTGCGTAGCCCCACAGACCTGGGGGCTGCGGGCTTTCCTGCTGCCTTCAGCCTCGACACCACCCTTTCCCACTTGGCGCCGCGCCAGGCACAAAAGTGGCCATACGGCTGGAGATGGGTCCCCCGCCCAAAGAGCCAGCAGGGAAAACTATGCCTTGTTCTAAAGCTCTTTGGGAACCGCTTGCGTAGCCGCACAGACCTGGGGGCTGCGGGCTTTCCTGCTGCATTCAGACTCGACACCACCCTTTTCGACTTGGCGCCGCGCCAGGCTCAAAAATGTCCATACAGCTGGAGATGGGTCCCATGCCCAAAGAGCCAGCAGGGAAAACTATGCCTTGTTCTAAAGGTCTTTGGGAACCGCTTGCGTAGCCCCACAGACCTGGGGGCTGCGGGCTTTCCTGCTGCCTTCAGCCTCGACACCACCCTTTCCCACTTGGCGCCGCGCCAGGCACAAAAATGGCCATACGGCTGGAGATGGGTCCCCCGCCCAAAGAGCCATCAGGGAAAACTATGCCTTGTTCTATAGCTCTTTGGGAACCGCTTGCATAGCCCCACAGACCTGGGGGCTGCAGGCTTTCCTGCTGCCTTCAGGCTAAAAGCCACCCTTTCCCACTTGGCGCCCCGTCAGGCACAAAAATGGCCTATGGCTGGAGATGGGTCCCATGCCCAAAGAGCCAGCAGGGAAAACTATGCCTTGTTCTAAAGCTCTTTGGGAACCGCTTGCGTAGCCCCACAGACCTGGGGGCTGCACGCTTTGCTGCTGCCTTCAGCCTCGACACCACCCTTTCCCACTTGGCGCCGCGCCAGGCACAAAAATTGCCAATGGCTGGAGATGGGTCCCCCGCCCAGAGAGCCAGGAGGGAAAACTATGCCTTGTTCTAAAGCTCTTTGGGAACCGCTTGCATAGCCCCACAGACCTGGGGGCTGCGGGCTGTCTTGCTGCCTTCAGCCTCAAAGCCACCCTTTCCCACTTGGCGCCGCGCCAGGCACAAAAATGGCCTATGGCTGGAGATGGGTCCCGCGCCCAAAGAAGAAGCAGGGAAAACTATGCCTTGTTCTAAAGCTCTTTGGGAACCGCTTGCGTAGCCCCACAGACCTGGGGGCTGCCGGCTTTCCTGCTGTCTTCACCCTCAAAAACACACTTTCCCACTTGGCGCCGCGCCAGGCAGAAAAATGGCCATACGGCTGGAGATCGGTCCCGCGCCCAAAGAAGAAGCAGGGAAAACTATGCCTTGTTCTAAGGCTCTTTGGGAACCGCTTGCGTAGCCCCACAGACCTGGGGGCTGCAGGCTTTCCTGCTGCCTTCAGCCTCGACAGCACCCTTTCCCACTTGGCGCCGCATCAGGCACAAAAATGGCCTATGGCTGGAGATGGGTCCCATGCCCAAAGAGCCAGCAAGGAAAACTATGCCTTGTTCTAAAGCTCTTTGGGAACCGCTTGCGTAGCCCCACAGACCTGGGGGCTGCAGGCTTTGCTGCTGCCTTCAGCCTCAAAGCCACCCTTTCCCACTTGGCGTCGCGCTAGGCACAAAAATGGCCATACGGCTGGAGATGGGTCCCCCGCCCAAAGAGCCAGCAGGGAAAACTATGCCTTGTTCTAAAGCTCTTTGGGAACCGCTTGCGTAGCCCCACAGACCTGGGGGCTGCGGGCTTTCCTGCTGCCTTCAGCCTCGACACCACCCTTTCCCACTTGGCGCCGCGCCAGGCACAAAAATGGCCTATGGCTGGAGATGGGTCCCATGCCCAAAGAGCCAGCAAGGAAAATTATGCCTTGTTCTAAAGGTCTTTGGGAACCGCTTGCGTAGCCCCACAGACCTGGGGGCTGTGGGCTTTCCTGCTGCCTTCAGCCTCAAAGCCACCCTTTCCCACTTAGCGCCACGCCAGGCACAAAAATGGCCATACGGCTGGAGATGGGTCCCCCGCCCAAAGAACAAGCAGGGAAAACTATGCCTTGTTCTAAAGCTCTTTGGGAACCGCTTGCGTAGCCCCACAGACCTGGGGGCTGCGGGCTTTCCTGCTGCCTTCAGACTCGACACCACCCTTTCCTACTTGGCGCCGCGCCAGGCTCAAAAATGGCCATACGGCTGGAGATGGGTCCCCCGCCCAAAGAGCCAGCAGGGAAAACTATGCCTTGTTCTAAAGCTCTTTGGGAACCGCTTTCGTAGCCCCACAGACCTGGGGGCTGCAGGCTTTCCTGCTGCCTTCATCCTCGACAGCACCCTTTCCCACTTGGCCCCGCATCAGGCACAAAAATGGCCTATGGCTGGAGATGGGTCCCATGCCCAAAGAGCCATCAGGGAAAACTATGCCTTGTTCTAAAGCTCTTTGGGAACCGCTTGCGTAGCCCCACAGACCTGGGGGCTGCGGGCTTTGCTGCTGCATTCAGCCTCAAAGCCACCGTTTCCCACTACGCACCGCGCCAGGCACAAAAATGGCCATACGGCTGGAGATGGGTCCCCCGCCCAAAGAGCCAGCAGGGAAAACTATGCCTTGTTCTAAAGCTCTTTGGGAACCGCTTGCGTAGCCCCACAGACCTGGGGGCTGCGGGCTTTCCTGCTGCCTTCAGCCTCGACACCACCCTTTCCCACTTGGCGCCGCGCCAGGCACAAAAGTGGCCATACGGCTGGAGATGGGTCCCCCGCCCAAAGAGCCAGCAGGGAAAACTATGCCTTGTTCTAAAGCTCTTTGGGAACCGCTTGCGTAGCCGCACAGACCTGGGGGCTGCGGGCTTTCCTGCTGCCTTCAGCCTCGACAACACCCTTTCCCACTTGGCGCCGGGCCAGGCACAAAAATGGCCATATGGCTGGAGATGGGTCCCCCGCCCAAAGAGCCAGCAGGGAAAACTATGCCTTGTTCTAAAGCTCTTTGGGAACCGCTTGCGTAGCCCCACAGACCTGGGGGCTGCGGGCTTTCCTGCTGCCTTCAGCCTCGACACCACCCTTTCCCACTTGGCGCCGCGCCAGGCACAAAAGTGGCCATACGGCTGGAGATGGGTCCCCCGCCCAAAGAGCCAGCAGGGAAAACTATGCCTTGTTCTAAAGCTCTTTGGGAACCGCTTGCGTAGCCCCACAGACCTGGGGGCTGCAGGCTTTGCTGCTGCCTTCAGCCTCGACACCACACTTTCCCACTTGGCGCCGCGCCAGGTACAAAAATGGCCTGTGGCTGGAGATGGGTCCCATGCCCAAAGAGCCATCAGGGAAAACTAGGCCTTGTTCTAAAGCTCTTTGGGAACCGCTTCCATAGCCCCACAGACCTGGGGGCTGCAGGCTTTCCTGCTGCCTTCAGCCTCAAAGCCACCCTTTCCCACTTGGCGCCGCATCAGGCACAAAAATGGCCTATGGCTGGAGATGGGTCCCATGCCCAAAGAGCCAGCAAGGAAAACTATGCCTTGTTCTAAAGCTCTTTGGGAACCGCTTGCGTAGCCCCACAGACCTGGGGGCTGCAGGCTTTGCTGCTGCCTTCAGCCTCAAAGCCACCCTTTCCCACTGGGCGTCGCGCCAGGCACAAAAATGGCCATACGGCTGGAGATGGGTCCCCCGCCCAAAGAGCCAGCAGGGAAAACTATGCCTTGTTCTAAAGCTCTTTGGGAACCGCTTGCGTAGCCCCACAGACCTGGGGGCTGCAGGCTTTCCTGCTGCCTTCAGCCTCGACACCACCCTTTCCCACTTGGCGCCGCGCCAGGCACAAAAATGGCCTATGGCTGGAGATGGGTCCCATGCCCAAAGAGCCAGCAAGGAAAATTATGCCTTGTTCTAAAGGTCTTTGGGAACCGCTTGCGTAGCCCCACAGACCTGGGGGCTGTGGGCTTTCCTGCTGCCTTCAGCCTCAAAGCCACCCTTTCCCACTTGGCCCCACGCCAGGCACAAAAGTGGCCATACGGCTGGAGATGGGTCCCCCGCCCAAAGAACAAGCAGGGAAAACTATGCCTTGTTCTAAAGCTCTTTGGGAACCGCTTGCGTAGCCCCACAGACCTGGGGGCTGTGGGCTTTCCTGCTGCCTTCAGCCTCGACACCACCCTTTCCCACTTGGCGCCACGCCAGGCACAAAAATGGCCATACGGCTGGAGATGGGTCCCCCGCCCAAAGAGCCGGCAGGGAAAACTATGCCTTGTTCTAAAGCTCTTTGGGAACCGCTTGCGTAGCCCCACAGACCTGGGGGCTGCGGGCTTTCCTGCTGCCTTCAGACTCGACACCACCCTTTCCCACTTGGCGCCGCGCCAGGCTCAAAAATGGCCATACGGCTGGAGATGGGTCCCCCGCCCAGAGAGCCAGCAGGGAAAACTATGCCTTGTTCTAAAGCTCTTTGGGAACCGCTTTCGTAGCCCCACAGACCTGGGGGCTGCAGGCTTTCCTGCTGCCTTCAGCCTCGACAGCACCCTTTCCCACTTGGCGCCGCATCAGGCACAAAAATGGCCTATGGCTGGAGATGGGTCCCATGCCCAAAGAGCCAGCAGGGAAAACTATGCCTTGTTCTAAAGCTCTTTGGGAACCGCTTGCGTAGCCCCACAGACCTGGGGGCTGCGGGCTTTGCTGCTGCCTTCAGCCTCGACACCACCCTTTCCCACTTGGCGCCGCGCCAGGCACAAAAATGGCCATACGGCTGGAGATGGGTCCCCCGCCCAAAGAGCCAGCAGGGAAAACTATGCCTTGTTCTAAAGCTCTTTGGGAACCGCTTGCATAGCCCCACAGACCTGGGGGCTGCGGGCTTTCCTACTGCCTTCAGCCTCGACACCACCCTTTCCCACTTGGCGCCGCGCCAGGCTCAAAAATGGCCATACGGCTGGAGATGTGTCCCCTGTCAAAAGAGCCAACAGGGAAAACTATGCCTTGTTCTAAAGCTCTTTGGGAACCACTTGCGTAGCCCCACAGACCTGGGGGCTGCGGGCTTTCCTGCTGCCTTCAGCCTCGACACCACCCTTTCCCACTTGGCGCCGCGCCAGGCACAAAAATGGCCATACGGCTGGAGATGGGTCCCCCGCCCAAAGAACAAGCAGGGAAAACTATGCCTTGTTCTAAAGCTCTTTGGGAACCGCTTGCGTAGCCCCACAGACCTGGGGGCTGCGGGCTTTCCTGCTGCCTTCAGCCTCGACACCACCCTTTCCCACTTGGCGCCGCGCCAGGCACAAAAATGGCCATACGGCTGGAGATGGGTCCCCCGCCCAAAGAGCCAGCAGGGAAAACTATGCCTTGTTCTAAAGCTCTTTGGGAACCGCTTGCATAGCCCCACAGACCTGGGGGCTGCAGGCTTTCCTGCTGCCATCAGCCTCGACAGCACCCTTTCCAACTTGGCGCCGCGCCAGGCACAAAAATGGCCTATGGCTGGAGATGGGTCCCATGCCCAAAGAGCCATCAGGGAAAACTATGCCTTGTTCTAAAGCTCTTTGGGAACCGCTTGCGTAGCCGCACAGACCTGGGGGCTGCGGGCTTTCCTGCTGCATTCAGACTCGACACCACCCTTTTCGACTTGGCGCCGCGCCAGGCTCAAAAATGGCCTATGGCTGGAGATGGGTCCCATGCCCAAAGAGCCAGCAGGGAAAACTATGCCTTGTTCTAAAGCTCTTTGGGAACCGCTTGCGTAGCCGCACAGACCTGGGGGCTGCGGGCTTTCCTGCTGCCTTCAGACTCGACACCACCCTTTCCGACTTGGCGCCGCGCCAGGCTCAAAAATGGCCATACGGCTGGAGATGGGTCCCCCGCCCAAAGAGCCAGCAGGGAAAACTATGCCTTGTTCTAAAGCTCTTTGGGAACCGCTTGCGTAGCCGCACAGACCTGGGGGCTGCGGGCTTTCCTGCTGCCTTCAGACTCGACACCACCCTTTCCGACTTGGCGCCGCGCCAGGCATAAAAATGGCCATACGGCTGGAGATGGGTCCCCCGACCTAAGAGCCAGCAGGGAAAACTATGCCTTGTTCTAAAGCTCTTTGGGAACCGCTTTCGTAGCCCCACAGACCTGGGGGCTGCAGGCTTTCCTGCTGCCTTCAGCCTCGACACCACCCTTTCCCACTTGGCGCCGCGCCAGGCACAAAAATGGCCATACGGCTGGAGATGGGTCCCCCGCCCAAAGAGCCAGCAGGGAAAACTATGGCTTGTTCTAAAGCTCTTTGGGAACTGCTTGCGTAGCCCCACAGACCTGGGGGCTGCGGGCTTTCCTGCTGCCTTCAGCCTCGACACCACCATTTCCCACTTGGCGCCGCGCCAGGCACAAAAATGGCCATACGGCTGGAGATGGGTCCCCCGCCCAAAGAGCCATCAGGGAAAATTTTGCCTTGTTCTAAAGCTCTTTGGGAACCGCTTGCATAGCCCCACAGACCTGGGGGCTGCAGGCTTTCCTGCTGCCTTCAGGCTAAAAGCCACCCTTTCCCACTTGGCGCCCCGTCAGGCAGAAAAATGGCCTATGGCTGGAGATGGGTCCCATGCCCAAAGAGCCAGCAGGGAAAACTATGCCTTGTTCTAAAGCTCTTTGGGAACCGCTTCCTTGGCCCCACAGACCTGGGGGCTGCAGGCTTTCCTGCTGCCTTCAGCCTCAAAACCACCCTTTCCCACTACGCACCGGGCCAGGCACAAAAATGGCCATACGGCTGGAGATGGGTCCCCCGCCCAAAGAGCCATCAGGGAAAACTATGCCTTGTTCTAAAGCTCTTTGGGAACCGCTTGCTTGGCCCCACAGACCTGGGGGCTGCGGGCTTTCCTGCTGCCTTCAGCCTCAAAACCACCCTTTCCCACTACGCACCGCGCCAGGCACAAAAATGGCCATACGGCTGGAGATGGGTCCCCCGCCCAAAGAGCCAGCAGGGAAAACTATGCCTTGTTCTAAAGCTCTTTGGGAACCGCTTGCGTAGCCCCACAGACCTGGGGGCTGCGGGCTTTCCTGCTGCCTTCAGCCTCGACACCACCCTTTCCCACTTGGCGCCGCGCCAGGCACAAAAGTGGCCATACGGCTGGAGATGGGTCCCCCGCCCAAAGAGCCAGCAGGGAAAACTATGCCTTGTTCTAAAGCTCTTTGGGAACCGCTTGCGTAGCCGCACAGACCTGGGGGCTGCGGGCTTTCCTGCTGCCTTCAGCCTCGACAACACCCTTTCCCACTTGGCGCCGGGCCAGGCACAAAAATGGCCATACGGCTGGAGATGGGTCCCCCGCCCAAAGAGCCAGCAGGGAAAACTATGCCTTGTTCTAAAGCTCTTTGGGAACCGCTTGCGTAGCCCCACAGACCTGGGGGCTGCGGGCTTTCCTGCTGCCTTCAGCCTCGACACCACCCTTTCCCACTTGGCGCCGCGCCAGGCACAAAAGTGGCCATACGGCTGGAGATGGGTCCCATGCCCAAAGAGCCAGCAGGGAAAACTATGCCTTGTTCTAAAGCTCTTTGGGAACCGCTTGCGTAGCCGCACAGACCTGGGGGCTGCGGGCTTTCCTGCTGCCTTCAGCCTCAACACCACCCTTTCCCACTTGGCGCCGGGCCAGGCTCAAAAATGGCCATACGGCTGGAGATGGGTCCCATGCCCAAAGAGCCAGCAGGGAAAACTATGCCTTGTTCTAAAGCTCTTTGGGAACCGCTTGCTTGGCCCCACAGACCTGGGGGCTGCAGGCTTTCCTGCTGCCTTCAGCCTCGACAGCACCCTTTCCCACTTGGCGCCGCATCAAGCACAAAAATGGCCTATGGCTGGAGATGGGTCCCATGCCCAAAGAGCCATCAGGGAAAACTATGCCTTGTTCTAAAGCTCTTTGGGAACCGCTTGCGTAGCCCCACAGACCTGGGGGCTGCGGGCTTTGCTGCTGCCTTCAGCCTCGACACCACCCTTTCCCACTTGGCGCCGCGCCAGGCACAAAAATGGCCATACGGCTGGAGATGGGTCCCCCGCCCAAAGAGCCAGCAGGGAAAACTATGCCTTGTTCTAAAGCTCTTTGGGAACCGCTTGCATAGCCCCACAGACCTGGGGGCTGCAGGCTTTCCTACTGCCTTCAGCCTCGACACCACCCTTTCCCACTTGGCGCCGCACCAGGCTCAAAAATGGCCATACGGCTGGAGATGGGTCCCCCGCCCAAAGAGCCAGCAGGGAAAACTATGCCTTGTTCTAAAGCTCTTTGGGAACCACTTGCGTAGCCCCACAGACCTGGGGGCTGCGGGCTTTCCTGCTGCATTCAGACTCGACACCACCCTTTTCGACTTGGCGCCGCGCCAGGCTCAAAAATGTCCATACGGCTGGAGATGGGTCCCATGCCCAAAGAGCCAGCAGGGAAAACTATGCCTTGTTCTAAAGGTCTTTGGGAACCGCTTGCGTAGCCCCACAGACCTGGGGGCTGCGGGCTTTCCTGCTGCCTTCAGCCTCGACACCACCCTTTCCCACTTGGCGCCGCGCCAGGCACAAAAATGGCCATACGGCTGGAGATGGGTCCCCCGCCCAAAGAGCCATCAGGGAAAACTATGCCTTGTTCTATAGCTCTTTGGGAACCGCTTGCATAGCCCCACAGACCTGGGGGCTGCAGGCTTTCCTGCTGCCTTCAGGCTAAAAGCCACCCTTTCCCACTTGGCGCCCCGTCAGGCACAAAAATGGCCTATGGCTGGAGATGGGTCCCATGCCCAAAGAGCCAGCAGGGAAAACTATGCCTTGTTCTAAAGCTCTTTGGGAACCGCTTGCGTAGCCCCACAGACCTGGGGGCTGCACGCTTTGCTGCTGCCTTCAGCCTCGACACCACCCTTTCCCACTTGGCGCCGCGCCAGGCACAAAAATTGCCAATGGCTGGAGATGGGTCCCCCGCCCAGAGAGCCAGGAGGGAAAACTATGCCTTGTTCTAAAGCTCTTTGGGAACCGCTTGCATAGCCCCACAGACCTGGGGGCTGCGGGCTGTCTTGCTGCCTTCAGCCTCAAAGCCACCCTTTCCCACTTGGCGCCGCGCCAGGCACAAAAATGGCCTATGGCTGGAGATGGGTCCCGCGCCCAAAGAAGAAGCAGGGAAAACTATGCCTTGTTCTAAAGCTCTTTGGGAACCGCTTGCGTAGCCCCACAGACCTGGGGGCTGCCGGCTTTCCTGCTGTCTTCACCCTCAAAAACACACTTTCCCACTTGGCGCCGCGCCAGGCAGAAAAATGGCCATACGGCTGGAGATCGGTCCCGCGCCCAAAGAAGAAGCAGGGAAAACTATGCCTTGTTCTAAGGCTCTTTGGGAACCGCTTGCGTAGCCCCACAGACCTGGGGGCTGCAGGCTTTCCTGCTGCCTTCAGCCTCGACAGCACCCTTTCCCACTTGGCGCCGCATCAGGCACAAAAATGGCCTATGGCTGGAGATGGGTCCCATGCCCAAAGAGCCAGCAAGGAAAACTATGCCTTGTTCTAAAGCTCTTTGGGAACCGCTTGCGTAGCCCCACAGACCTGGGGGCTGCAGGCTTTGCTGCTGCCTTCAGCCTCAAAGCCACCCTTTCCCACTTGGCGTCGCGCTAGGCACAAAAATGGCCATACGGCTGGAGATGGGTCCCCCGCCCAAAGAGCCAGCAGGGAAAACTATGCCTTGTTCTAAAGCTCTTTGGGAACCGCTTGCGTAGCCCCACAGACCTGGGGGCTGCGGGCTTTCCTGCTGCCTTCAGCCTCGACACCACCCTTTCCCACTTGGCGCCGCGCCAGGCACAAAAATGGCCTATGGCTGGAGATGGGTCCCATGCCCAAAGAGCCAGCAAGGAAAATTATGCCTTGTTCTAAAGGTCTTTGGGAACCGCTTGCGTAGCCCCACAGACCTGGGGGCTGTGGGCTTTCCTGCTGCCTTCAGCCTCAAAGCCACCCTTTCCCACTTGGCGCCACGCCAGGCACAAAAATGGCCATACGGCTGGAGATGGGTCCCCCGCCCAAAGAACAAGCAGGGAAAACTATGCCTTGTTCTAAAGCTCTTTGGGAACCGCTTGCGTAGCCCCACAGACCTGGGGGCTGCGGGCTTTCCTGCTGCCTTCAGCCTCGACACCACCCTTTCCCACTTGGCGCCACGCCAGGCACAAAAATGGCCATATGGCTGGAGATGGGTCCCCCGCCCAAAGAGCCGGCAGGGAAAACTATGCCTTGTTCTAAAGCTCTTTGGGAACCGCTTGCATAGCCCCACAGACCTGGGGGCTACAGGCTTTCCTGCTGTCTTCAGCCTCGACAACACCCTTTCCCACTTGGCGCCGCGCCAGGCACAAAAATGGCCTATGGCTGGAGATGGGTCCCCCGCCCAAAGAGCCAGCAGGGAAAACTATGCCTTGTTCTAAAGCTCTTTGGGAACCGCTTGCGTAGCCCCACAGACCTGGGGGCTGCGGGCTTTCCTGCTGCCTTCAGACTCGACACCACCCTTTCCGACTTGGCGCCGCGCCAGGCTCAAAAATGGCCATACGGCTGGAGATGGGTCCCCCGCCCAAAGAGCCAGCAGGGAAAACTATGCCTTGTTCTAAAGCTCTTTGGGAACCGCTTGCGTAGCCCCACAGACCTGGGGGCTGCAGGCTTTCCTGCTGCCTTCATCCTCGACAGCACCCTTTCCCACTTGGCGCCGCATCAGGCACAAAAATGGCCTATGGCTGGAGATGGGTCCCATGCCCAAAGAGCCATCAGGGAAAACTATGCCTTGTTCTAAAGCTCTTTGGGAACCGCTTGCGTAGCCCCACAGACCTGGGGGCTGCGGGCTTTGCTGCTGCCTTCAGCCTCAAAGCCACCCTTTCCCACTACGCACCGCGCCAGGCACAAAAATGGCCATACGGCTGGAGATGGGTCCCCCGCCCAAAGAGCCAGCAGGGAAAACTATGCCTTGTTCTAAAGCTCTTTGGGAACCGCTTGCGTAGCCCCACAGACCTGGGGGCTGCGGGCTTTCCTGCTGCCTTCAGCCTCGACACCACCCTTTCCCACTTGGCGCCGCGCCAGGCACAAAAGTGGCCATACGGCTGGAGATGGGTCCCCCGCCCAAAGAGCCAGCAGGGAAAACTATGCCTTGTTCTAAAGCTCTTTGGGAACCGCTTGCGTAGCCGCACAGACCTGGGGGCTGCGGGCTTTCCTGCTGCCTTCAACCTCGACAACACCCTTTCCCACTTGGCGCCGGGCCAGGCACAAAAATGGCCATATGGCTGGAGATGGGTCCCCCGCCCAAAGAGCCAGCAGGGAAAACTATGCCTTGTTCTAAAGCTCTTTGGGAACCGCTTGCATAGCCCCACAGACCTGGGGGCTGCGGGCTTCCCTGCTGCCTTCAGCCTCGACACCACCCTTTCCCACTTGGCGCCGCGCCAGGCACAAAAGTGGCCATACGGCTGGAGATGGGTCCCCCGCCCAAAGAGCCAGCAGGGAAAACTATGCCTTGTTCTAAAGCTCTTTGGGAACCGCTTGCGTAGCCGCACAGACCTGGGGGCTGCGGGCTTTCCTGCTGCCTTCAGCCTCGACACCACCCTTTCCCACTTGGCGCCGTGCCAGGCACAAAAATGGCCATACGGCTGGAGATGGGTCCCCCGCCCAAAGAGCCAGCAGGGAAAACTATGCCTTGTTCTAAAGCTCTTTGGGAACCGCTTGCGTAGCCCCACAGACCTGGGGGCTGCGGGCTTTCCTGCTGCCTTCAGCCTCGACAACACCCTTTCCCACTTGGTGCCGCGCCAGGCATAAAAATGGCCATATGGCTGGAGATGGGTCCCCCGCCCAAAGAGCCAGCAGGGAAAATTATGCCTTGTTCTAAAGCTCTTTGGGAACCGCTTGCGTAGCCCCACAGACCTGGCGGCTGCGGGCTTTCCTGCTGCCTTCAGCCTCGACACCACCCTTTCCCACTTGGCGCCGCGCCAGGCTCAAAAATGGCCATACGGCTGGAGATGTGTCCCCTGTCAAAAGAGCCAACAGGGAAAACTATGCCTTGTTCTAAAGCTCTTTGGGAACCACTTGCGTAGCCCCACAGACCTGGGGGCTGCGGGCTTTCCTGCTGCCTTCAGCCTCGACACCACCCTTTCCCACTTGGCGCCGCGCCAGGCACAAAAATGGCCATACGGCTGGAGATGGGTCCCCCGCCCAAAGAACAAGCAGGGAAAACTATGCCTTGTTCTAAAGCTCTTTGGGAACCGCTTGCGTAGCCCCACAGACCTGGGGGCTGCGGGCTTTCCTGCTGCCTTCAGCCTCAAAACCACCCTTTCCCACTTGGCGCCGCGCCAGGCACAAAAATGGCCATACGGCTGGAGATGGGTCCCCCGCCCAAAGAGCCAGCAGGGAAAACTATGCCTTGTTCTAAAGCTCTTTGGGAACCGCTTGCATAGCCCCACAGACCTGGGGGCTGCAGGCTTTCCTGCTGCCATCAGCCTCGACAGCACCCTTTCCAACTTGGCGCCGCGCCAGGCACAAAAATGGCCTATGGCTGGAGATGGGTCCCATGCCCAAAGAGCCATCAGGGAAAACTATGCCTTGTTCTAAAGCTCTTTGGGAACCGCTTGCGTAGCCGCACAGACCTGGGGGCTGCGGGCTTTCCTGCTGCATTCAGACTCGACACCACCCTTTTCGACTTGGCGCCGCGCCAGGCTCAAAAATGGCCTATGGCTGGAGATGGGTCCCATGCCCAAAGAGCCAGCAGGGAAAACTATGCCTTGTTCTAAAGCTCTTTGGGAACCGCTTGCGTAGCCGCACAGACCTGGGGGCTGCGGGCTTTCCTGCTGCCTTCAGACTCGACACCACCCTTTCCGACTTGGCGCCGCGCCAGGCTCAAAAATGGCCATACGGCTGGAGATGGGTCCCCCGCCCAAAGAGCCAGCAGGGAAAACTATGCCTTGTTCTAAAGCTCTTTGGGAACCGCTTGCGTAGCCGCACAGACCTTGGGGCTGCGGGCTTTCCTGCTGCCTTCAGACTCGACACCACCCTTTCCGACTTGGCGCCGCGCCAGGCATAAAAATGGCCATACGGCTGGAGATGGGTCCCCCGACCTAAGAGCCAGCAGGGAAAACTATGCCTTGTTCTAAAGCTCTTTGGGAACCGCTTTCGTAGCCCCACAGACCTGGGGGCTGCAGGCTTTCCTGCTGCCTTCAGCCTCGACACCACCCTTTCCCACTTGGCGCCGCGCCAGGCACAAAAATGGCCATACGGCTGGAGATGGGTCCCCCGCCCAAAGAGCCAGCAGGGAAAACTATGGCTTGTTCTAAAGCTCTTTGGGAACTGCTTGCGTAGCCCCACAGACCTGGGGGCTGCGGGCTTTCCTGCTGCCTTCAGCCTCGACACCACCATTTCCCACTTGGCGCCGCGCCAGGCACAAAAATGGCCATACGGCTGGAGATGGGTCCCCCGCCCAAAGAGCCATCAGGGAAAATTTTGCCTTGTTCTAAAGCTCTTTGGGAACCGCTTGCATAGCCCCACAGACCTGGGGGCTGCAGGCTTTCCTGCTGCCTTCAGGCTAAAAGCCACCCTTTCCCACTTGGCGCCCCGTCAGGCAGAAAAATGGCCTATGGCTGGAGATGGGTCCCATGCCCAAAGAGCCAGCAGGGAAAACTATGCCTTGTTCTAAAGCTCTTTGGGAACCGCTTCCTTGGCCCCACAGACCTGGGGGCTGCAGGCTTTCCTGCTGCCTTCAGCCTCAAAACCACCCTTTCCCACTACGCACCGGGCCAGGCACAAAAATGGCCATACGGCTGGAGATGGGTCCCCCGCCCAAAGAGCCATCAGGGAAAACTATGCCTTGTTCTAAAGCTCTTTGGGAACCGCTTGCTTGGCCCCACAGACCTGGGGGCTGCGGGCTTTCCTGCTGCCTTCAGCCTCAAAACCACCCTTTCCCACTACGCACCGCGCCAGGCACAAAAATGGCCATACGGCTGGAGATGGGTCCCCCGCCCAAAGAGCCAGCAGGGAAAACTATGCCTTGTTCTAAAGCTCTTTGGGAACCGCTTGCGTAGCCCCACAGACCTGGGGGCTGCGGGCTTTCCTGCTGCCTTCAGCCTCGACACCACCCTTTCCCACTTGGCGCCGCGCCAGGCACAAAAGTGGCCATACGGCTGGAGATGGGTCCCCCGCCCAAAGAGCCAGCAGGGAAAACTATGCCTTGTTCTAAAGCTCTTTGGGAACCGCTTGCGTAGCCGCACAGACCTGGGGGCTGCGGGCTTTCCTGCTGCCTTCAGCCTCGACAACACCCTTTCCCACTTGGCGCCGGGCCAGGCACAAAAATGGCCATACGGCTGGAGATGGGTCCCCCGCCCAAAGAGCCAGCAGGGAAAACTATGCCTTGTTCTAAAGCTCTTTGGGAACCGCTTGCGTAGCCCCACAGACCTGGGGGCTGCGGGCTTTCCTGCTGCCTTCAGCCTCGACACCACCCTTTCCCACTTGGCGCCGCGCCAGGCACAAAAGTGGCCATACGGCTGGAGATGGGTCCCATGCCCAAAGAGCCAGCAGGGAAAACTATGCCTTGTTCTAAAGCTCTTTGGGAACCGCTTGCGTAGCCGCACAGACCTGGGGGCTGCGGGCTTTCCTGCTGCCTTCAGCCTCAACACCACCCTTTCCCACTTGGCGCCGGGCCAGGCTCAAAAATGGCCATACGGCTGGAGATGGGTCCCATGCCCAAAGAGCCAGCAGGGAAAACTATGCCTTGTTCTAAAGCTCTTTGGGAACCGCTTGCTTGGCCCCACAGACCTGGGGGCTGCAGGCTTTCCTGCTGCCTTCAGCCTCGACAGCACCCTTTCCCACTTGGCGCCGCATCAAGCACAAAAATGGCCTATGGCTGGAGATGGGTCCCATGCCCAAAGAGCCATCAGGGAAAACTATGCCTTGTTCTAAAGCTCTTTGGGAACCGCTTGCGTAGCCCCACAGACCTGGGGGCTGCGGGCTTTGCTGCTGCCTTCAGCCTCGACACCACCCTTTCCCACTTGGCGCCGCGCCAGGCACAAAAATGGCCATACGGCTGGAGATGGGTCCCCCCGCCCAAAGAGCCAGCAGGGAAAACTATGCCTTGTTCTAAAGCTCTTTGGGAACCGCTTGCATAGCCCCACAGACCTGGGGGCTGCAGGCTTTCCTACTGCCTTCAGCCTCGACACCACCCTTTCCCACTTGGCGCCGCACCAGGCTCAAAAATGGCCATACGGCTGGAGATGGGTCCCCCGCCCAAAGAGCCAGCAGGGAAAACTATGCCTTGTTCTAAAGCTCTTTGGGAACCACTTGCGTAGCCCCACAGACCTGGGGGCTGCGGGCTTTCCTGCTGCATTCAGACTCGACACCACCCTTTTCGACTTGGCGCCGCGCCAGGCTCAAAAATGTCCATACGGCTGGAGATGGGTCCCATGCCCAAAGAGCCAGCAGGGAAAACTATGCCTTGTTCTAAAGGTCTTTGGGAACCGCTTGCGTAGCCCCACAGACCTGGGGGCTGCGGGCTTTCCTGCTGCCTTCAGCCTCGACACCACCCTTTCCCACTTGGCGCCGCGCCAGGCACAAAAATGGCCATACGGCTGGAGATGGGTCCCCCGCCCAAAGAGCCATCAGGGAAAACTATGCCTTGTTCTATAGCTCTTTGGGAACCGCTTGCATAGCCCCACAGACCTGGGGGCTGCAGGCTTTCCTGCTGCCTTCAGGCTAAAAGCCACCCTTTCCCACTTGGCGCCCCGTCAGGCACAAAAATGGCCTATGGCTGGAGATGGGTCCCATGCCCAAAGAGCCAGCAGGGAAAACTATGCCTTGTTCTAAAGCTCTTTGGGAACCGCTTGCGTAGCCCCACAGACCTGGGGGCTGCACGCTTTGCTGCTGCCTTCAGCCTCGACACCACCCTTTCCCACTTGGCGCCGCGCCAGGCACAAAAATTGCCAATGGCTGGAGATGGGTCCCCCGCCCAGAGAGCCAGGAGGGAAAACTATGCCTTGTTCTAAAGCTCTTTGGGAACCGCTTGCATAGCCCCACAGACCTGGGGGCTGCGGGCTGTCTTGCTGCCTTCAGCCTCAAAGCCACCCTTTCCCACTTGGCGCCGCGCCAGGCACAAAAATGGCCTATGGCTGGAGATGGGTCCCGCGCCCAAAGAAGAAGCAGGGAAAACTATGCCTTGTTCTAAAGCTCTTTGGGAACCGCTTGCGTAGCCCCACAGACCTGGGGGCTGC
The DNA here is from genome assembly GCF_028500815.1 of Rissa tridactyla. NCBI lineage: Eukaryota > Metazoa > Chordata > Aves > Charadriiformes > Laridae > Rissa > Rissa tridactyla. The sequence goes on along the minus strand of NW_026529746.1, from coordinate 1,419 downwards.
CGGCTTTCCTGCTGTCTTCACCCTCAAAAACACACTTTCCCACTTGGCGCCGCGCCAGGCAGAAAAATGGCCATACGGCTGGAGATCGGTCCCGCGCCCAAAGAAGAAGCAGGGAAAACTATGCCTTGTTCTAAGGCTCTTTGGGAACCGCTTGCGTAGCCCCACAGACCTGGGGGCTGCAGGCTTTCCTGCTGCCTTCAGCCTCGACAGCACCCTTTCCCACTTGGCGCCGCATCAGGCACAAAAATGGCCTATGGCTGGAGATGGGTCCCATGCCCAAAGAGCCAGCAAGGAAAACTATGCCTTGTTCTAAAGCTCTTTGGGAACCGCTTGCGTAGCCCCACAGACCTGGGGGCTGCAGGCTTTCCTGCTGCCTTCAGCCTCAAAGCCACCCTTTCCCACTTGGCGTCGCGCTAGGCACAAAAATGGCCATACGGCTGGAGATGGGTCCCCCGCCCAAAGAGCCAGCAGGGAAAACTATGCCTTGTTCTAAAGCTCTTTGGGAACCGCTTGCGTAGCCCCAGAGACCTGGGGGCTGCGGGCTTTCCTGCTGCCTTCAGCCTCGACACCACCCTTTCCCACTTGGCGCCGCGCCAGGCACAAAAATGGCCTATGGCTGGAGATGGGTCCCATGCCCAAAGAGCCAGCAAGGAAAATTATGCCTTGTTCTAAAGGTCTTTGGGAACCGCTTGCGTAGCCCCACAGACCTGGGGGCTGTGGGCTTTCCTGCTGCCTTCAGCCTCAAAGCCACCCTTTCCCACTTGGCGCCACGCCAGGCACAAAAATGGCCATACGGCTGGAGATGGGTCCCCCGCCCAAAGAACAAGCAGGGAAAACTATGCCTTGTTCTAAAGCTCTTTGGGAACCGCTTGCGTAGCCCCACAGACCTGGGGGCTGCGGGCTTTCCTGCTGCCTTCAGCCTCGACACCACCCTTTCCCACTTGGCGCCACGCCAGGCACAAAAATGGCCATATGGCTGGAGATGGGTCCCCCGCCCAAAGAGCCGGCAGGGAAAACTATGCCTTGTTCTAAAGCTCTTTGGGAACCGCTTGCATAGCCCCACAGACCTGGGGGCTACAGGCTTTCCTGCTGTCTTCAGCCTCGACAACACCCTTTCCCACTTGGCGCCGCGCCAGGCACAAAAATGGCCTATGGCTGGAGATGGGTCCCCCGCCCAAAGAGCCAGCAGGGAAAACTATGCCTTGTTCTAAAGCTCTTTGGGAACCGCTTGCGTAGCCCCACAGACCTGGGGGCTGCGGGCTTTCCTGCTGCCTTCAGACTCGACACCACCCTTTCCGACTTGGCGCCGCGCCAGGCTCAAAAATGGCCATACGGCTGGAGATGGGTCCCCCGCCCAAAGAGCCAGCAGGGAAAACTATGCCTTGTTCTAAAGCTCTTTGGGAACCGCTTTCGTAGCCC
>NW_026529745.1:0-53141 GCF_028500815.1 Rissa tridactyla | reverse complement strand
ACGTGGTCGCAGGTGTCGCCGAGGCTGACGGCCGCCGGAAAGCCCGCAGCCCCACGGGCTGTGGGGCCATCGAGCGGCTGCCAAAGAGCTTTCCAACGAGGCACGGCTTTCCCTCCTGGCTCTTCGGGCATGGGAGCTGTCGCCAGAGCCGCGGCCCTACCGGAAAATGCTCTGCAGGCTGGCGTGGCGGCTCCACGTGGTCTCCGGTGTCGCCGAGGCTGACGGCCGCCGGAAAGCCCGCAGCCCCACGGGCTGTGGGGGCCACGCGAGCGGCTGCCAAAGAGCTTTCCAACAAGGCACGGCTTTCCCTCCTGGCTCTTCGGGCGTGGGAGCTGTCGCCAGAGCCGCGGCCCTACCGGAAAATGCTTCGCAGGCTGGCACGGCGGCGCCACGTGGGCGCCGTGTCGCCGAGGCTGACGGCCGCCGGGAAAGCCCGCAGCCCCACGGGCTGTGGGGCCACGCGAGTGGCTGCCAAAGAGCTTTCCAACGAGACACGGCTTTCCCTCCTGGCTCTTCGGGCGTGGGAGCTGTCGCCAGAGCCGCGGCCCTACCGGAAAATGCTTCGCAGGCTGGCGCGGCGGCGCCACGTGGTCGCAGGTGTCGCCAAGGCTGACGGCCGCCAGAAAGCCCGCAGCCCCACGGGCTGTGGGGCCATCGAGCGGCTGCCAAAGAGCTTTCCAACGAGGCACGGCTTTCCCTCCTGGCTCTTCGGGCGTGGGGAGCTGTCGCCAGAGCTGCGGCCCTACCGGAAAATGCTTCGCAGGCTGGCTCGCAGGTGTCGCCGAGGCTGACGGCCGCCGGAAAGCCCGCAGCCCCACGGGCTGTGGGGCCACGCGAGCGGCTGCCAAAGAGCTTTCCAACGAGGCACGGCTTTCCCTCCTGGCTCTTCGGGGCGTGGGAGCTGTCGCCAGAGCCGCGGCCCTACCGGAAAATGCTTCACAGGCTGGCGCGGCGGCACTACGTGTGCACCGGTGTCGCCGAGGCTGACGGCCGCCGGAAAGCCCGCAGCCCCACGGGCTGTGGGGCCACGCGAGCGGCTGCCAAAGAGCTTTCCAACGAGGCACGGCTTTCCCTCCTGGCTCTTCGGGCGTGGGGAGCTGTCGCCAGAGCCGCGGCCCTACTGGAAAATGCTTCGCAGGCTGGCGCGGGGGGCACCACGTGGTCGCAGGTGTCGCCGAGGCTGACGGCCACTGGAAAGCCCGCAGCCCAACGGGCTGTGGGGCCACGCGAGCGGCTGCCAAAGAGCTTTCCAACGAGGCACGGCTTTCCCTCCTGGCTCTTCGGGCGTGGGAGCTGTCGCCTGAGCCGCGGCCCTACCGGAAAATGCTTCGCAGGCTGGCGCGGCGGCACTACGTGGGCACCGGTGTCGCCGAGGCTGACGGCCGCCGGAAAGCCCGCAGCCCCCACGGGCTGTGGGGCCACGCGAGCGGCTGCCAAAGAGCTTTCCAACGAGGCACAGCTTTTCCCTCCTGGCTCTTCGGGCGTGGGAGCTGTCGCCTGAGCCGCGGCCCTACCGGAAAATGCTTCGCAGGCTGGCACGGCGGCGCCACGTGGTCGCAAGGTGTCGCCGAGGCTGACGGCCGCCGGAAAGCCCGCAGCCCCACGGGCTGTGGGGCCACGCGAGCGGCTGCCAAAGAGCTTTCCAACGAGGCACGGCTTTCCCTCCTGGCTCTTCGGGCGTGGGAGCTGTCGCCCAGCGCCGCGGCCCTACCGGAAAATGCTTCGCAGGCTGCCGTGGCGGCGCCACGTGGGCGCCGGTGTCGCCGAGGCTGACGGCCGCCGGAAAGCCCGCAGCCCCACGGGCTGTGGGGCCACGCGAGCGGCTGCCAAAGAGCTTTCCAACGAGGCACGGCTTTCCCTCCTGGCTCTTCGGGCGTGGGAGCTGTCGCCAGAGCCGCGGCCCTACCGGAAAATGCTTCGCAGGCTGGCGCGGGGGCACCACGTGGTCGCAGGTGTCGCCGAGGCTGACGGCCGCCGGAAAGCCCGCAGCCCCACGGGCTGTGGGGCCACGCGAGCGGCTGCCAAAGAGCTTTCCAACGAGGCACGGCTTTCCCTCCTGGCTCTTCGGGCGTGGGAGCTGTCGCCTGAGCCGCGGCCCTACCGGAAAATGCTTCGCAGGCTGGCACGGCGGCACTACGTGGGCACCGGTGTCGCCGAGGCTGACGGCCGCCGGAAAGCCCGCAGCCCCACGGGCTGTGGGGCCACGCGAGCGGCTGCCAAAGAGCTTTCCAACGAGGCACGGCTTTCCCTCCTGGCTCTTCGGGCATGGGAGCTGTCGCCAGAGCCGCGGCCCTACTGGAAAATCCTTCGCAGGCTGGCGCGGGGGCACCACGTGGTCGCAGGTGTCGCCGAGGCTGACGGCCACCGGAAAGCCCGCAGCCCCACGGGCTGTGGGGCCACGCGAGCGGCTGCCAAAGAGCTTTCCAACGAGGCACGGCTTTCCCTCCTGGCTCTTCGGGCGTGGGAGCTGTCGCCAGAGCCGCGGCCCTACCGGAAAATGCTTCGCAGGCTGGCGCGGGGGCACCACGTGGTCGCAGGTGTCGCCGAGGCTGACGGCCGCCGGAAAGCCCGCAGCCCCACGGGCTGTGGGGCCACGCGAGCGGCTGCCAAAGAGCTTTCCAACGAGGCACGGCTTTCCCTTTTGGCTCTTCGGGCGTGGGAGCTGTCGCCAGAGCCGCGGCCCTACCGGAAAATGCTTTGCAGGCTGGCGCGGCGGCACTACGTGGGCACCGGTGTCGCCGAGGCTGACGGCCGCCGGAAAGCCCGCAGCCCCACGGGCTGTGGGGGCCACGCGAGCGGCTGCCAAAGAGCTTTCCAACGAGGCACGGCTTTCCCTCCTGGCTCTTCGGGGCGTGGGAGTTGTCGCCTGAGCCGCGGCCCTATCGGAAAATGCTTCGCAGGCTGGCGTGGCGGCACCACGTGGGCGCCAGTGTCCCCGAGGCTGATGGCCGCCGGAAAGCCCGCAGCCCCAAGGGCTGTGGGGCCATGCGAGCGGCTGCCAAAGAGCTTTCCAACGAGGCACGGCTTTCCCTCCTGGCTCTTCGGGCGTGGGAGCTGTCGCCAGAGCCGCGGCCCTACCGGAAAATGCTTCGCAGGCTGGCGCGGCAGCGCCACGTGGGCGCCGGTGTCGCCGAGGCTGACGGCCGCCGGAAAGCCCACAGCCCCACGGGCTGTGGGGCCACGCGAGTGGCTGCCAAAGAGCTTTCCAACGAGGTACGGCTTTCCCTCGTGGCTCTTCGGGCGTGGGAGCTGTCGCCAGAGCCGCGGCCCTACTGGAAAATGCTTCGCAGGGCTGGCGCGGGGGCACCACGTGGTCGCAGGTGTCGCCGAGGCTGACGGCCACTGGAAAGCCCGCAGCCCCACGGGCTGTGGGGCCACGCGAGCGGCTGCCAAAGAGCTTTCCAACGAGGCACGGCTTTCCCTTCTGTTTCTTCGGGCGTGGGAGCTGTCACCTGAGCCACGGCCCTACCGGAAAATGCTTCGCAGGCTGGCGCGGCGGCACTACGTGGGCACCGGTGTCGCCTAGGCTGACGGCCACCGGAAAAGCCCGCAGCCCCACGGGCTGTGGGGCCACGCGAGCGGCTGCCAAAGAGCTTTCCAACGAGGCACGGCTTTCCCTTCTGTTTCTTCGGGCGTGGGAGCTGTCGCCTGAGCCGCGGCCCTACCGGAAAATGCTTCGCAGGCTGGCGTGGCGGCACTACGTGGGCACCGGTGTCGCCGAGGCTGACGGCCGCCGGAAAGCCCGCAGCCCCACGGGCTGTGGGGCCACGCGAGCGGCTGCCAAAGAGCTTTCCAACGAGGCACGGCTTTCCCCTCCTGGCTCTTTGGGCGTGGGAGTTGTCGCCTGAGCCGCGGCCCTATCGGAAAATGCTTCGCAGGCTGGCGTGGCGGCACCACGTGGGCGCCAGGTGTCCCCGAGGCTGACGGCCGCCGGAAAGCCCGCAGCCCCACGGGCTGTGGGGCCACGCGAGCGGCTGCCAAAGAGCTTTCCAACGAGGCACGGCTTTCCCTCCTGGCTCTTCGGGCGTGGGAGCTGTCGCCAGAGCCGCGGCCCTACCGGAAAATGCTTCGCAGGCTGGCGCGGCGGCGCCACGTGGGCGCCGGTGTCGCCGAGGCTGACGGCCGCCGGAAAGCCCGCAGCCCCACGGGCTGTGGGGCCACGCGAGTGGCTGCCAAAGAGCTTTCCAACGAGGCACGGCTTTCCCTCCTGGCTCTTCGGGCGTGGGAGCTGTCGCCAGAGCGCGGCCCTACCGGAAAATGCTTCGCAGTCTGGCGCGGCGGCGTCAACGTGGGCGCCGGTGTCGCCGAGGCTGACGGCCGCCGGAATGCCCCGCAGCCCCACGGGCTGTGGGGCCACGCGAGCGGCTGCCAAAGAGCTTTCCAACAAGGCACGGCTTTCCCTCCTGGCTCTTCGGGCGTGGGAGCTGTCGCCAGAGCCGCGGCCCTACCGGAAAATGCTTCGCAGGCTGGCACGGGGGGGCACCACGTGGTCGCAGGTGTCGCCGAGGCTGACGGCCACTGGAAAGCCCGCAGCCCCACGGGCTGTGGGGCCACGCGAGCGGCTGCCAAAGAGCTTTCCAACGAGGCACGGCTTTCCCTCCTGGCTCTTCGGGCGTGGGAGCTGTCACCTGAGCCGCGGCCCTACCGGAAAATGCTTCGCAGGCTGGCGCGGCGGCACTACGTGGGCACCGGTGTCGCCGAGGCTGACGGCCGCCGGAAAGCCCGCAGCCCCACGGGCTGTGGGGCCACGCGAGCGGCTGCCAAAGAGCTTTCCAACGAGGCACGGTTTTCCCTCCTGGCTCTTCGGGCGTGGGAGCTGTCGCCAGAGCCACGGCCCTACTGGAAAATGCTTCGCAGGCTGGCGCGGGGGCACCACGTGGTCGCAGGTGTCGCCGAGGCTGACGGCCACTGGAAAGCCCGCAGCCCAACGGGCTGTGGGGCCACGCGAGCGGCTGCCAAAGAGCTTTCCAACGAGGCATGGCTTTCCCTCCTGGCTGTTCGGGCGTGGGAGCTGTTGCCAGAGCCGCGGCCCTACCGGAAAAATCTTCGCAGGCTGGCGCGGCGGCACTACGTGGGCACCGGTGGTCGCCGAGGCTGATGGCCGCCGGAAAGCCCGCAGCCCCACGGGCTGTGGGGCCACGCGAGCGGCTGCCAAAGAGTTTTCCAACGAGGCACGGCTTTCCCTCCTGGCTCTTGGGGCGTGGGAGCTGTCGCCTGACCGCTGCCCTACCGGAAAATGCTTCGCAGGCTGGCGCGGGGGCACCACGTGGTCGCAGGTGTCGCCGAGGCTGACGGCCACCGGAAAGCCCGCAGCCCCACGGGCTGTGGGGCCACGCGAGCGGCTGCCAAAGAGCTTTCCAACGAGGCACGGCTTTCCCTCCTGGCTCTTCGGCGTGGGAGCTGTCGCCAGAGCCGCGGCCCTACCGGAAAATGCTTCGCAGGCTGGCGTGGCGGCGTCACGTGGGCGCCGGTGTCGCCGAGGCTGACGGCCGCCGGAAAGCCCACAGCCCCACGGGCTCTGGGGCCACGCGAGCGGCTGCCAAAGAGCTTTCCAACGAGGAACGGCTTTCCCTCATGGCTCTTCGGGCATGGGAGCTGTCGCCAGAGCCGCGGCCCTACCGGAAAATGCTTTGCAGGCTGGCGCGGCGGCACCACGTGGGTCGCAGGTGTCGCCGAGGCTGACGGCCGCCGGAAAGCCCGCAGCCCCACGGGCTGTGGGGCCATCGAGCGGCTGCCAAAGAGCTTTCCAACGAGGCACGGCTTTCCCTCCTGGCTCTTCGGGCATGGGAGCTGTCGCCAGAGCCGCGGCCCTACCGGAAAATGCTCTGCAGGCTGGCGTGGCGGCTCCACGTGGTCTCCGGTGTCGCCGAGGCTGACGGCCGCCGGAAAGCCCGCAGCCCCACGGGCTGTGGGGCCACGCGAGCGGCTGCCAAAGAGCTTTCCAACAAGGCACGGCTTTCCCTCCTGGCTCTTCGGGCGTGGGAGCTGTCGCCAGAGCCGCGGCCCTACCGGAAAATGCTTCGCAGGCTGGCACGGCGGCGCCACGTGGGCGCCGTGTCGCCGAGGCTGACGGCCGCCGGAAAGCCCGCAGCCCCACGGGCTGTGGGGCCACGCGAGTGGCTGCCAAAGAGCTTTCCAACGAGACACGGCTTTCCCTCCTGGCTCTTCGGGCGTGGGAGCTGTCGCCAGAGCCGCGGCCCTACCGGAAAATGCTTCGCAGGCTGGCGCGGCGGCGCCACGTGGTCGCAGGTGTCGCCGAGGCTGACGGCCGCCAGAAAGCCCGCAGCCCCACGGGCTGTGGGGCCATCGAGCGGCTGCCAAAGAGCTTTCCAACGAGGCACGGCTTTCCCTCCTGGCTCTTCGGGCGTGGGAGCTGTCGCCAGAGCTGCGGCCCTACCGGAAAATGCTTCGCAGGCTGGCTCGCAGGTGTCGCCGAGGCTGACGGCCACTGGAAAGCCCGCAGCCCCACGGGCTGTGGGGCCACGCGAGCGGCTGCCAAAGAGCTTTCCAACGAGGCACGGCTTTCCCTTCTGTTTCTTCGGGCGTGGGAGCTGTCACCTGAGCCACGGCCCTACCGGAAAATGCTTCGCAGGCTGGCGCGGCGGCACTACGTGGGCACCGGTGTCGCCTAGGCTGACGGCCGCCGGAAAGCCCGCAGCCCCACGGGCTGTGGGGCCACGCGAGCGGCTGCCAAAGAGCTTTCCAACGAGGCACGGCTTTCCCTTCTGTTTCTTCGGGCGTGGGAGCTGTCGCCTGAGCCGCGGCCCTACCGGAAAATGCTTCGCAGGCTGGCGTGGCGGCACTACGTGGGCACCGGTGTCGCCGAGGCTGACGGCCGCCGGAAAGCCCGCAGCCCCACGGGCTGTGGGGCCACGCGAGCGGCTGCCAAAGAGCTTTCCAACGAGGCACGGCTTTCCCTCCTGGCTCTTCGGGCGTGGGAGTTGTCGCCTGAGCCGCGGCCCTATCGGAAAATGCTTCGCAGGCTGGCGTGGCGGCACCACGTGGGCGCCAGTGTCCCCGAGGCTGACGGCCGCCGGAAAGCCCGCAGCCCCACGGGCTGTGGGGCCACGCGAGCGGCTGCCAAAGAGCTTTCCAACGAGGCACGGCTTTCCCTCCTGGCTCTTCGGGCGTGGGAGCTGTCGCCAGAGCCGCGGCCCTACCGGAAAATGCTTCGCAGGCTGGCGCGGCGGCGCCACGTGGGCGCCGGTGTCGCCGAGGCTGACGGCCGCCGGAAAGCCCGCAGCCCCACGGGCTGTGGGGCCACGCGAGTGGCTGCCAAAGAGCTTTCCAACGAGGCACGGCTTTCCCTCCTGGCTCTTCGGGCGTGGGAGCTGTCGCCAGAGCCGCGGCCCTACCGGAAAATGCTTCGCAGTCTGGCGCGGCGGCGTCACGTGGGCGCCGGTGTCGCCGAGGCTGACGGCCGCCGGAATGCCCGCAGCCCCACGGGCTGTGGGGCCACGCGAGCGGCTGCCAAAGAGCTTTCCAACAAGGCACGGCTTTCCCTCCTGGCTCTTCGGGCGTGGGAGCTGTCGCCAGAGCCGCGGCCCTACCGGAAAATGCTTCGCAGGCTGGCACGGGGGCACCACGTGGTCGCAGGTGTCGCCGAGGCTGACGGCCACTGGAAAGCCCGCAGCCCCACGGGCTGTGGGGCCACGCGAGCGGCTGCCAAAGAGCTTTCCAACGAGGCACGGCTTTCCCTCCTGGCTCTTCGGGCGTGGGAGCTGTCACCTGAGCCGCGGCCCTACCGGAAAATGCTTCGCAGGCTGGCGCGGCGGCACTACGTGGGCACCGGTGTCGCCGAGGCTGACGGCCGCCGGAAAGCCCGCAGCCCCACGGGCTGTGGGGCCACGCGAGCGGCTGCCAAAGAGCTTTCCAACGAGGCACGGTTTTCCCTCCTGGCTCTTCGGGCGTGGGAGCTGTCGCCAGAGCCACGGCCCTACTGGAAAATGCTTCGCAGGCTGGCGCGGGGGCACCACGTGGTCGCAGGTGTCGCCGAGGCTGACGGCCACTGGAAAGCCCGCAGCCCAACGGGCTGTGGGGCCACGCGAGCGGCTGCCAAAGAGCTTTCCAACGAGGCATGGCTTTCCCTCCTGGCTGTTCGGGCGTGGGAGCTGTTGCCAGAGCCGCGGCCCTACCGGAAAAATCTTCGCAGGCTGGCGCGGCGGCACTACGTGGGCACCGGTGTCGCCGAGGCTGATGGCCGCCGGAAAGCCCGCAGCCCCACGGGCTGTGGGGCCACGCGAGCGGCTGCCAAAGAGTTTTCCAACGAGGCACGGCTTTCCCTCCTGGCTCCTGGGGCGTGGGAGCTGTCGCCTGACCGCTGCCCTACCGGAAAATGCTTCGCAGGCTGGCGCGGGGGCACCACGTGGTCGCAGGTGTCGCCGAGGCTGACGGCCACCGGAAAGCCCGCAGCCCCACGGGCTGTGGGGCCACGCGAGCGGCTGCCAAAGAGCTTTCCAACGAGGCACGGCTTTCCCTCCTGGCTCTTCGGGCGTGGGAGCTGTCGCCAGAGCCGCGGCCCTACCGGAAAATGCTTCGCAGGCTGGCGTGGCGGCGTCACGTGGGCGCCGGTGTCGCCGAGGCTGACGGCCGCCGGAAAGCCCACAGCCCCACGGGCTCTAGGGCCACGCGAGCGGCTGCCAAAGAGCTTTCCAACGAGGAACGGCTTTCCCTCATGGCTCTTCGGGCATGGGAGCTGTCGCCAGAGCCGCGGCCCTACCGGAAAATGCTTTGCAGGCTGGCGCGGCGGCACCACGTGGTCGCAGGTGTCGCCGAGGCTGACGGCCGCCGGAAAGCCCGCAGCCCCACGGGCTGTGGGGCCATCGAGCGGCTGCCAAAGAGCTTTCCAACGAGGCACGGCTTTCCCTCCTGGCTCTTCGGGCATGGGAGCTGTCGCCAGAGCCGCGGCCCTACCGGAAAATGCTCTGCAGGCTGGCGTGGCGGCTCCACGTGGTCTCCGGTGTCGCCGAGGCTGACGGCCGCCGGAAAGCCCGCAGCCCCACGGGCTGTGGGGCCACGCGAGCGGCTGCCAAAGAGCTTTCCAACAAGGCACGGCTTTCCCTCCTGGCTCTTCGGGCGTGGGAGCTGTCGCCAGAGCCGCGGCCCTACCGGAAAATGCTTCGCAGGCTGGCACGGCGGCGCCACGTGGGCGCCGTGTCGCCGAGGCTGACGGCCGCCGGAAAGCCCGCAGCCCCACGGGCTGTGGGGCCACGCGAGTGGCTGCCAAAGAGCTTTCCAACGAGACACGGCTTTCCCTCCTGGCTCTTCGGGCGTGGGAGCTGTCGCCAGAGCCGCGGCCCTACCGGAAAATGCTTCGCAGGCTGGCGCGGCGGCGCCACGTGGTCGCAGGTGTCGCCAAGGCTGACGGCCGCCAGAAAGCCCGCAGCCCCACGGGCTGTGGGGCCATCGAGCGGCTGCCAAAGAGCTTTCCAACGAGGCACGGCTTTCCCTCCTGGCTCTTCGGGCGTGGGAGCTGTCGCCAGAGCTGCGGCCCTACCGGAAAATGCTTCGCAGGCTGGCTCGCAGGTGTCGCCGAGGCTGACGGCCGCCGGAAAGCCCGCAGCCCCACGGGCTGTGGGGCCACGCGAGCGGCTGCCAAAGAGCTTTCCAACGAGGCACGGCTTTCCCTCCTGGCTCTTCGGGCGTGGGAGCTGTCGCCAGAGCCGCGGCCCTACCGGAAAATGCTTCACAGGCTGGCGCGGCGGCACTACGTGTGCACCGGTGTCGCCGAGGCTGACGGCCGCCGGAAAGCCCGCAGCCCCACGGGCTGTGGGGCCACGCGAGCGGCTGCCAAAGAGCTTTCCAACGAGGCACGGCTTTCCCTCCTGGCTCTTCGGGCGTGGGAGCTGTCGCCAGAGCCGCGGCCCTACTGGAAAATGCTTCGCAGGCTGGCGCGGGGGCACCACGTGGTCGCAGGTGTCGCCGAGGCTGACGGCCACTGGAAAGCCCGCAGCCCAACGGGCTGTGGGGCCACGCGAGCGGCTGCCAAAGAGCTTTCCAACGAGGCACGGCTTTCCCTCCTGGCTCTTCGGGCGTGGGAGCTGTCGCCTGAGCCGCGGCCCTACCGGAAAATGCTTCGCAGGCTGGCGCGGCGGCACTACGTGGGCACCGGTGTCGCCGAGGCTGACGGCCGCCGGAAAGCCCGCAGCCCCACGGGCTGTGGGGCCACGCGAGCGGCTGCCAAAGAGCTTTCCAACGAGGCACAGCTTTCCCTCCTGGCTCTTCGGGCGTGGGAGCTGTCGCCTGAGCCGCGGCCCTACCGGAAAATGCTTCGCAGGCTGGCACGGCGGCGCCACGTGGTCGCAGGTGTCGCCGAGGCTGACGGCCGCCGGAAAGCCCGCAGCCCCACGGGCTGTGGGGCCACGCGAGCGGCTGCCAAAGAGCTTTCCAACGAGGCACGGCTTTCCCTCCTGGCTCTTCGGGCGTGGGAGCTGTCGCCAGCGCCGCGGCCCTACCGGAAAATGCTTCGCAGGCTGCCGTGGCGGCGCCACGTGGGCGCCGGTGTCGCCGAGGCTGACGGCCGCCGGAAAGCCCGCAGCCCCACGGGCTGTGGGGCCACGCGAGCGGCTGCCAAAGAGCTTTCCAACGAGGCACGGCTTTCCCTCCTGGCTCTTCGGGCGTGGGAGCTGTCGCCAGAGCCGCGGCCCTACCGGAAAATGCTTCGCAGGCTGGCGCGGGGGCACCACGTGGTCGCAGGTGTCGCCGAGGCTGACGGCCGCCGGAAAGCCCGCAGCCCCACGGGCTGTGGGGCCACGCGAGCGGCTGCCAAAGAGGTTTGCAACGAGGCACGGCTTTCCCTCCTGGCTCTTCGGGCGTGGGAGCTGTCGCCTGAGCCGCGGCCCTACCGGAAAATGCTTCGCAGGCTGGCGCGGCGGCACTACGTGGGCGCCGGTGTCGCCGAGGCTGATGGCCGCCGGAAAGACCACAGCCCCACGGGCTGTGGGGCCACGCGAGCGGCTGCCAAAGAGCTTTCCAACGAGGCACGGCTTTCCCTCCTGGCTCTTCGGGCGTGGGAGTTGTCGCCTGACCGCGGCCCTACCGGAAAATGCTTCGCAGGCTGGCGCGGGGGCACCACGTGGTCGCAGGTGTCGCCTAGGCTGACGGCCGCCGGAAAGCCCGCAGCCCCACGGGCTGTGGGGCCACGCGAGCGGCTGCCAAAGAGCTTTCCAACGAGGCACGGCTTTCCCTCCTGGCTCTTCGGGCGTGGGAGCTGTCGCCAGAGCCGCGGCCCTACCGGAAAATGCTTCGCAGGCTGGTGCGGCGTCGTCACGTGGTCGCAGGTGTCGCCGAGGCTGACGGCCGCCGGAAAGCCCTGAGCCCCACGGGCTGTGAGGCCACGCGAGCGGCTGCCAAAGAGCTTTCCAACGAGGCACAGCTTTCCCTCCTGGCTCTTCGGGCGTGGGAGCTGTCGCCTGAGCCGCGGCCCTACCGGAAAATGCTTCGCAGGCTGGCGCGGCGGCACCACGTGGTCGCAGGTGTCGCCGAGGCTGACGGCCGCCGGAAAGCGTGCAGCCCCACGGGCTGTGGGGCCACGCGAGCGGCTGCCAAAGAGCTTTCCAACGAGGCACGGCTTTCCCTCCTGGCTCTTCGGGCGTGGGAGCTGTCGCCAGAGCCGCGGCCCTACCGGAAAATGCTTCGCAGGCTGGCGCGGCAGCACCACGTGGTCGCAGGTGTCGCCGAGGCTGACGGCCGCCGGAAAGCCCGCAGCCCCACGGGCTGTGGGGCCATCGAGCGGCTGCCAAAGAGCTTTCCAACGAGGCACGGCTTTCCCTCCTGGCTCTTCGGGCATGGGAGCTGTCGCCAGAGCCGCGGCCCTAACGGAAAATGCTCTGCAGGCTGGCGTGGCGGCGCCACGTGGTCTCCGGTGTCGCCAAGGCTGACGGCCGCCGGAAAGCCCGCAGCCCCACGGGCTGTGGGGCCACGCGAGCGGCTGCCAAAGAGCTTTCCAACGAGGCACGGCTTTCCCTCCTGGCTCTTCGGGCGTGGGAGCTGTCGCCAGAGCCGCGGCCCTACCGGAAAATGCTTCGCAGGCTGGCGCGGCGGCGCCACGTGGTCGCAGCTGTCGCCGAGACTGACGGCCGCCGAAAAGCCCGCAGCCCCACGGGCTGTGGGGCCACGCGAGCGGCTGCCAAAGAGCTTTCCAACGAGGCACGGCTTTCCCTCCTGGCTCTTCGGGCGTGGGAGCTGTCGCCAGAGCCGCGGCCCTACCGGAAAATGCTTCGCAGGCTGGCACGGCGGCGCCACGTGGTCGCAGGTGTCGCCGAGGCTGACGGCCGCCGGAAAGCCCGCAGCCCCACGGGCTGTGGGGCCACGCGAGCGGCTGCCAAAGAGCTTTCCAACGAGGCACGGCTTTCCCTCCTGGCTCTTCGGGCGTGGGAGCTGTCGCCAGAGCCGCGGCCCTACCGGAAAATGCTTTGCAGGCTGGCGCGGCGGCACTACGTGGGCACTGGTGTCGCCGAGGCTGACGGCCGCCGGAAAGCCCGCAGCCCCACGGGCTGTGGGGCCACGCGAGCGGCTGCCAAAGAGCTTTCCAACGAGGCACGGCTTTCCCTCCTGGCTCTTCGGGCGTGGGAGTTGTCGCCTGAGCCGCGGCCCTATCGGAAAATGCTTCGCAGGCTGGCGTGGCGGCACCACGTGGGCGCCAGTGTCCCCGAGGCTGATGGCCGCCGGAAAGCCCGCAGCCCCAAGGGCTGTGGGGCCATGCGAGCGGCTGCCAAAGAGCTTTCCAACGAGGCACGGCTTTCCCTCCTGGCTCTTCGGGCGTGGGAGCTGTCGCCAGAGCCGCGGCCCTACCGGAAAATGCTTCGCAGGCTGGCGCGGCGGCGCCACGTGGGCGCCGGTGTCGCCGAGGCTGACGGCCGCCGGAAAGCCCACAGCCCCACGGGCTGTGGGGCCACGCGAGCGGCTGCCAAAGAGCTTTCCAACGAGGCACGGCTTTCCCTCCTGGCTCTTCGGGCGTGGGAGCTGACGCCAGAGCCGCGGCCCTACTGGAAAATGCTTCGCAGGCTGGCGCGGGGGCACCACGTGGTCGCAGGTGTCGCCGAGGCTGACGGCCACTGGAAAGCCCGCAGCCCCACGGGCTGTGGGGCCACGCGAGCGGCTGCCAAAGAGCTTTCCAACGAGGCACGGCTTTCCCTTCTGTTTCTTCGGGCGTGGGAGCTGTCACCTGAGCCACGGCCCTACCGGAAAATGCTTCGCAGGCTGGCGCGGCGGCACTACGTGGGCACCGGTGTCGCCTAGGCTGACGGCCACCGGAAAGCCCGCAGCCCCACGGGCTGTGGGGCCACGCGAGCGGCTGCCAAAGAGCTTTCCAACGAGGCACGGCTTTCCCTTCTGTTTCTTCGGGCGTGGGAGCTGTCGCCTGAGCCGCGGCCCTACCGGAAAATGCTTCGCAGGCTGGCGTGGCGGCATTACGTGGGCACCGGTGTCGCCGAGGCTGACGGCCGCCGGAAAGCCCGCAGCCCCACGGGCTGTGGGGCCACGCGAGCGGCTGCCAAAGAGCTTTCCAACGAGGCACGGCTTTCCCTCCTGGCTCTTCGGGCGTGGGAGTTGTCGCCTGAGCCGCGGCCCTATCGGAAAATGCTTCGCAGGCTGGCGTGGCGGCACCACGTGGGCGCCAGTGTCCCCGAGGCTGACGGCCGCCGGAAAGCCCGCAGCCCCACGGGCTGTGGGGCCACGCGAGCGGCTGCCAAAGAGCTTTCCAACGAGGCACGGCTTTCCCTCCTGGCTCTTCGGGCGTGGGAGCTGTCGCCAGAGCCGCGGCCCTACCGGAAAATGCTTCGCAGGCTGGCGCGGCAGCGCCACGTGGGCGCCGGTGTCGCCGAGGCTGATGGCCGCCGGAAAGCCCGCAGCCCCACGGGCTGTGGGGCCACGCGAGTGGCTGCCAAAGAGCTTTCCAACGAGGCACGGCTTTCCCTCCTGGCTCTTCGGGCGTGGGAGCTGTCGCCAGAGCCGCGGCCCTACCGGAAAATGCTTCGCAGTCTGGCGCGGCGGCGTCACGTGGGCGCCGGTGTCGCCGAGGCTGACGGCCGCCGGAATGCCCGCAGCCCCACGGGCTGTGGGGCCACGCGAGCGGCTGCCAAAGAGCTTTCCAACAAGGCACGGCTTTCCCTCCTGGCTCTTCGGGCGTGGGAGCTGTCGCCAGAGCCGCGGCCCTACCGGAAAATGCTTCGCAGGCTGGCACGGGGGCACCACGTGGTCGCAGGTGTCGCCGAGGCTGACGGCCGCCGGAAAGCCCGCAGCCCCACGGGCTGTGGGGCCACGCGAGCGGCTGCCAAAGAGCTTTCCAACGAGGCACGGTTTTCCCTCCTGGCTCTTCGGGCGTGGGAGCTGTCGCCAGAGCCGCGGCCCTACTGGAAAATGCTTCGCAGGCTGGCGCGGGGTCACCACGTGGTCGCAGGTGTCGCCGAGGCTGACGGCCACTGGAAAGCCCGCAGCCCAACGGGCTGTGGGGCCACGCGAGCGGCTGCCAAAGAGCTTTCCAACGAGGCATGGCTTTCCCTCCTGGCTCTTCGGGCGTGGGAGCTGTCGCCAGAGCCGCGGCCCTACCGGAAAAATCTTCGCAGGCTGGCGCGGCGGCACTACGTGGGCACCGGTGTCGCCGAGGCTGATGGCCGCCGGAAAGCCCGCAGCCCCACGGGCTGTGGGGCCACGCGAGTGGCTGCCAAAGAGTTTTCCAACGAGGCACGGCTTTCCCTCCTGGCTCTTGGGGCGTGGGAGTTGTCGCCTGACCGCGGCCCTACCGGAAAATGCTTCGCAGGCTGGCGCGGGGGCACCACGTGGTCGCAGGTGTCGCCGAGGCTGACGGCCACCGGAAAGCCCGCAGCCCCACGGGCTGTGGGGCCACGCGAGCGGCTGCCAAAGAGCTTTCCAACGAGGCACGGCTTTCCCTCCTGGCTCTTCGGGCGTGGGAGCTGTCGCCAGAGCCGCGGCCCTACCGGAAAATGCTTCGCAGGCTGGCGTGGCGGCGCCACGTGGGCGCCGGTGTCGCCGAGGCTGACGGCCGCCGGAAAGCCCACAGCCCCACGGGCTCTGGGGCCACGCGAGCGGCTGCCAAAGAGCTTTCCAACGAGGAACGGCTTTCCCTCATGGCTCTTCGGGCATGGGAGCTGTCGCCAGAGCCGCGGCCCTACCGGAAAATGCTTTGCAGGCTGGCGCGGCGGCACCACGTGGTCGCAGGTGTCGCCGAGGCTGACGGCCGCCGGAAAGCCCGCAGCCCCACGGGCTGTGGGGCCATCGAGCGGCTGCCAAAGAGCTTTCCAACGAGGCACGGCTTTCCCTCCTGGCTCTTCGGGCATGGGAGCTGTCGCCAGAGCCGCGGCCCTACCGGAAAATGCTCTGCAGGCTGGCGTGGCGGCTCCACGTGGTCTCCGGTGTCGCCGAGGCTGACGGCCGCCGGAAAGCCCGCAGCCCCACGGGCTGTGGGGCCACGCGAGCGGCTGCCAAAGAGCTTTCCAACGAGGCACGGCTTTCCCTCCTGGCTCGTCGGGCGTGGGAGCTGTCGCCAGAGCCGCGGCCCTACCGGAAAATGCTTCGCAGGCTGGCACGGCGGCGCCACGTGGGCGCCGTGTCGCCGAGGCTGACGGCCGCCGGAAAGCCCGCAGCCCCACGGGCTGTGGGGCCACGCGAGTGGCTGCCAAAGAGCTTTCCAACGAGACACGGCTTTCCCTCCTGGCTCTTCGGGCGTGGGAGCTGTCGCCAGAGCCGCGGCCCTACCGGAAAATGCTTCGCAGGCTGGCGTGGCGGCGCCACGTGGTCGCAGGTGTCGCCGAGGCTGACGGCCGCCAGAAAGCCCGCAGCCCCACGGGCTGTGGGGCCATCGAGCGGCTGCCAAAGAGGTTTGCAACGAGGCACGGCTTTCCCTCCTGGCTCTTCGGGCGTGGGAGCTGTCGCCAGAGCTGCGGCCCTACCGGAAAATGCTTCGCAGGCTGGCTCGCAGGTGTCGCCGAGGCTGACGGCCGCCGGAAAGCCCGCAGCCCCACGGGCTGTGGGGCCACGCGAGCGGCTGCCAAAGAGCTTTCCAACGAGGCACGGCTTTCCCTCCTGGCTCTTCGGGCGTGGGAGCTGTCGCCAGAGCCGCGGCCCTACCGGAAAATGCTTCGCAGGCTGGCGCGGCGGCACTACGTGGGCACCGGTGTCGCCGAGGCTGACGGCCGCCGGAAAGCCCGCAGCCCCACGGGCTGTGGGGCCACGCGAGCGGCTGCCAAAGAGCTTTCCAACGAGGCACAGCTTTCCCTCCTGGCTCTTCGGGCGTGGGAGCTGTCGCCTGAGCCGCGGCCCTACCGGAAAATGCTTCGCAGGCTGGCACGGCGGCGCCACGTGGTCGCAGGTGTCGCCGAGGCTGACGGCCGCCGGAAAGCCCGCAGCCCCACGGGCTGTGGGGCCACGCAAGCGGCTGCCAAAGAGCTTTCCAACGAGGCACGGCTTTCCCTCCTGGCTCTTCGGGCGTGGGAGCTGTCGCCAGAGCCGCGGCCCTACCGGAAAATGCTTCGCAGGCTGGCACGGCGGCACCACGTGGTCGCAGGTGTCGCCGAGGCTGACGGCCGCCGGAAAGCCCGCAGCCCCACGGGCTGTGGGGCCACGCGAGCGGATGCCAAAGAGGTTTGCAACGAGGCACGGCTTTCCCTCCTGGCTCTTCGGGCGTGGGAGCTGTCGCCTGAGCCGCGGCCCTACCGGAAAATGCTTCGCCGGCTGGCGCGGCGGCACTACGTGGGCGCCGGTGTCGCCGAGGCTGATGGCCGCCGGAAAGACCACAGCCCCACGGGCTGTGGGGCCACGCGAGCGGCTGCCAAAGAGCTTTCCAACGAGGCACGGCTTTCCCTCCTGGCTCTTCGGGCGTGGGAGTTGTCGCCTGACCGCGGCCCTACCGGAAAATGCTTCGCAGGCTGGCGCGGGGGCACCACGTGGTCGCAGGTGTCGCCTAGGCTGACGGCCGCCGGAAAGCCCGCAGCCCCACGGGCTGTGGGGCGACGCGAGCGGCTGCCAAAGAGCTTTCCAACGAGGCACGGCTTTCCCTCCTGGCTCTTCGGGCGTGGGAGCTGTCGCCAGAGCCGCGGCCCTACCGGAAAATGCTTCGCAGGCTGGTGCGGCGTCGTCACGTGGGCGCCGGTGTCGCCGAGGCTGATGGCCGCCGGAAAGCCCGCAGCCCCACGGGCTGTGGGGCCACGCGAGTGGCTGCCAAAGAGCTTTCCAACGAGGCACGGCTTTCCCTCCTGGCTCTTCGGGCGTGGGAGCTGTCGCCAGAGCCGCGGCCCTACCGGAAAATGCTTCGCAGTCTGGCGCGGCGGCGTCACGTGGGCGCCGGTGTCGCCGAGGCTGACGGCCGCCGGAATGCCCGCAGCCCCACGGGCTGTGGGGCCACGCGAGCGGCTGCCAAAGAGCTTTCCAACAAGGCACGGCTTTCCCTCCTGGCTCTTCGGGCGTGGGAGCTGTCGCCAGAGCCGCGGCCCTACCGGAAAATGCTTCGCAGGCTGGCACGGGGGCACCACGTGGTCGCAGGTGTCGCCGAGGCTGACGGCCACTGGAAAGCCCGCAGCCCCACGGGCTGTGGGGCCACGCGAGCGGCTGCCAAAGAGCTTTCCAACGAGGCACGGCTTTCCCTTCTGTTTCTTCGGGCGTGGGAGCTGTCACCTGAGCCACGGCCCTACCGGAAAATGCTTCGCAGGCTGGCGCGGCGGCACTACGTGGGCACCGGTGTCGCCGAGGCTGACGGCCGCCGGAAAGCCCGCAGCCCCACGGGCTCTGGGGCCACGCGAGCGGCTGCCAAAGAGCTTTCCAACGAGGCACGGTTTTCCCTCCTGGCTCTTCGGGCGTGGGAGCTGTCGCCAGAGCCGCGGCCCTACTGGAAAATGCTTCGCAGGCTGGCGCGGGGTCACCACGTGGTCGCAGGTGTCGCCGAGGCTGACGGCCACTGGAAAGCCCGCAGCCCAACGGGCTGTGGGGCCACGCGAGCGGCTGCCAAAGAGCTTTCCAACGAGGCATGGCTTTCCCTCCTGGCTCTTCGGGCGTGGGAGCTGTCGCCAGAGCCGCGGCCCTACCGGAAAAATCTTCGCAGGCTGGCGCGGCGGCACTACGTGGGCACCGGTGTCGCCGAGGCTGATGGCCGCCGGAAAGACCACAGCCCCACGGGCTGTGGGGCCACGCGAGCGGCTGCCAAAGAGCTTTCCAACGAGGCACGGCTTTCCCTCCTGGCTCTTCGGGCGTGGGAGTTGTCGCCTGACCGCGGCCCTACCGGAAAATGCTTCGCAGGCTGGCGCGGGGGCACCACGTGGTCGCAGGTGTCGCCTAGGCTGACGGCCGCCGGAAAGCCCGCAGCCCCACGGGCTGTGGGGCGACGCGAGCGGCTGCCAAAGAGCTTTCCAACGAGGCACGGCTTTCCCTCCTGGCTCTTCGGGCGTGGGAGCTGTCGCCAGAGCCGCGGCCCTACCGGAAAATGCTTCGCAGGCTGGTGCGGCGTCGTCACGTGGGCGCCGGTGTCGCCGAGGCTGATGGCCGCCGGAAAGCCCACAGCCCCACGGGCTGTGGGGCCACGCGAGTGGCTGCCAAAGAGCTTTCCAACGAGGCACGGCTTTCCCTCCTGGCTCTTCGGGCGTGGGAGCTGTCGCCAGAGCCGCGGCCCTACCGGAAAATGCTTCGCAGTCTGGCGCGGCGGCGTCACGTGGGCGCCGGTGTCGCCGAGGCTGACGGCCGCCGGAATGCCCGCAGCCCCACGGGCTGTGGGGCCACGCGAGCGGCTGCCAAAGAGCTTTCCAACAAGGCACGGCTTTCCCTCCTGGCTCTTCGGGCGTGGGAGCTGTCGCCAGAGCCGCGGCCCTACCGGAAAATGCTTCGCAGGCTGGCACGGGGGCACCACGTGGTCGCAGGTGTCGCCGAGGCTGACGGCCACTGGAAAGCCCGCAGCCCCACGGGCTGTGGGGCCACGCGAGCGGCTGCCAAAGAGCTTTCCAACGAGGCACGGCTTTCCCTTCTGTTTCTTCGGGCGTGGGAGCTGTCACCTGAGCCACGGCCCTACCGGAAAATGCTTCGCAGGCTGGCGCGGCGGCACTACGTGGGCACCGGTGTCGCCGAGGCTGACGGCCGCCGGAAAGCCCGCAGCCCCACGGGCTGTGGGGCCACGCGAGCGGCTGCCAAAGAGCTTTCCAACGAGGCACGGTTTTCCCTCCTGGCTCTTCGGGCGTGGGAGCTGTCGCCAGAGCCGCGGCCCTACTGGAAAATGCTTCGCAGGCTGGCGCGGGGTCACCACGTGGTCGCAGGTGTCGCCGAGGCTGACGGCCACTGGAAAGCCCGCAGCCCAACGGGCTGTGGGGCCACGCGAGCGGCTGCCAAAGAGCTTTCCAACGAGGCATGGCTTTCCCTCCTGGCTCTTCGGGCGTGGGAGCTGTCGCCAGAGCCGCGGCCCTACCGGAAAAATCTTCGCAGGCTGGCGCGGCGGCACTACGTGGGCACCGGTGTCGCCGAGGCTGATGGCCGCCGGAAAGCCCGCAGCCCCACGGGCTGTGGGGCCACGCGAGTGGCTGCCAAAGAGTTTTCCAACGAGGCACGGCTTTCCCTCCTGGCTCTTCGGGCGTGGGAGTTGTCGCCTGACCGCGGCCCTACCGGAAAATGCTTCGCAGGCTGGCGCGGGGGCACCACGTGGTCGCAGGTGTCGCCGAGGCTGACGGCCACCGGAAAGCCCGCAGCCCCACGGGCTGTGGGGCCACGCGAGCGGATGCCAAAGAGCTTTCCAACGAGGCACGGCTTTCCCTCCTGGCTCTTCGGGCGTGGGAGCTGTCGCCAGAGCCGCGGCCCTACCGGAAAATGCTTCGCAGGCTGGCGTGGCGGCGCCACGTGGGCGCCGGTGTCGCCAAGGCTGACGGCCGCCGGAAAGCCCACAGCCCCACGGGCTCTGGGGCCACGCGAGCGGCTGCCAAAGAGCTTTCCAACGAGGAACGGCTTTCCCTCATGGCTCTTCGGGCATGGGAGCTGTCGCCAGAGCCGCGGCCCTACCGGAAAATGCTTTGCAGGCTGGCGCGGCGGCACCACGTGGTCGCAGGTGTCGCCGAGGCTGACGGCCGCCGGAAAGCCCGCAGCCCCACGGGCTGTGGGGCCATCGAGCGGCTGCCAAAGAGCTTTCCAACGAGGCACGGCTTTCCCTCCTGGCTCTTCGGGCATGGGAGCTGTCGCCAGAGCCGCGGCCCTACCGGAAAATGCTCTGCAGGCTGGCGTGGCGGCTCCACGTGGTCTCCGGTGTCACCGAGGCTGACGGCCGCCGGAAAGCCCGCAGCCCCACGGGCTGTGGGGCCACGCGAGCGGCTGCCAAAGAGCTTTCCAACGAGGCACGGCTTTCCCTCCTGGCTCTTCGGGCGTGGGAGCTGTCGCCAGAGCCGCGGCCCTACCGGAAAATGCTTCGCAGGCTGGCACGGCGGCGCCACGTGGGCGCCGTGTCGCCGAGGCTGACGGCCGCCGGAAAGCCCGCAGCCCCACGGGCTGTGGGGCCACGCGAGTGGCTGCCAAAGAGCTTTCCAACGAGACACGGCTTTCCCTCCTGGCTCTTCGGGCGTGGGAGCTGTCGCCAGAGCCGCGGCCCTACCGGAAAATGCTTCGCAGGCTGGCGTGGCGGCGCCACGTGGTCGCAGGTGTCGCCGAGGCTGACGGCCGCCAGAAAGCCCGCAGCCCCACGGGCTGTGGGGCCATCGAGCGGCTGCCAAAGAGGTTTGCAACGAGGCACGGCTTTCCCTCCTGGCTCTTCGGGCGTGGGAGCTGTCGCCAGAGCTGCGGCCCTACCGGAAAATGCTTCGCAGGCTGGCTCGCAGGTGTCGCCGAGGCTGACGGCCGCCGGAAAGCCCGCAGCCCCACGGGCTGTGGGGCCACGCGAGCGGCTGCCAAAGAGCTTTCCAACGAGGCACGGCTTTCCCTCCTGGCTCTTCGGGCGTGGGAGCTGTCGCCAGAGCCGCGGCCCTACCGGAAAATGCTTCGCAGGCTGGCGCGGAGGCACTACGTGGGCACCGGTGTCGCCGAGGCTGACGGCCGCCGGAAAGCCCGCAGCCCCACGGGCTGTGGGGCCACGCGAGCGGCTGCCAAAGAGCTTTCCAACGAGGCACGGCTTTCCCTCCTGGCTCTTCGGGCGTGGGAGCTGTCGCCAGAGCCGCGGCCCTACTGGAAAATGCTTCGCAGGCTGGCGCGGGGGCACCACGTGGTCGCAGGTGTCGCCGAGGCTGACGGCCACTGGAAAGCCCGCAGCCCAACGGGCTGTGGGGCCACGCGAGCGGCTGCCAAAGAGCTTTCCAACGAGGCACGGCTTTCCCTCCTGGCTCTTCGGGCGTGGGAGCTGTCGCCTGAGCCGCGGCCCTACCGGAAAATGCTTCGCAGGCTGGCGCGGCGGCACTACGTGGGCACCGGTGTCGCCGAGGCTGACGGCCGCCGGAAAGCCCGCAGCCCCACGGGCTGTGGGGCCACGCGAGCGGCTGCCAAAGAGCTTTCCAACGAGGCACAGCTTTCCCTCCTGGCTCTTCGGGCGTGGGAGCTGTCGCCTGAGCCGCGGCCCTACCGGAAAATGCTTCGCAGGCTGGCACGGCGGCGCCACGTGGTCGCAGGTGTCGCCGAGGCTGACGGCCGCCGGAAAGCCCGCAGCCCCACGGGCTGTGGGGCCACGCAAGCGGCTGCCAAAGAGCTTTCCAACGAGGCACGGCTTTCCCTCCTGGCTCTTCGGGCGTGGGAGCTGTCGCCAGCGCCGCGGCCCTACCGGAAAATGCTTCGCAGGCTGCCGTGGCGGCGCCACGTGGGCGCCGGTGTCGCCGAGGCTGACGGCCGCCGGAAAGCCCGCAGCCCCACGGGCTGTGGGGCCACGCGAGCGGCTGCCAAAGAGCTTTCCAACGAGGCAAGGCTTTCCCTCCTGGCTCTTCGGGCGTGGGAGCTGTCGCCAGCGCCGCGGCCCTACCGGAAAATGCTTCGCAGGCTGGCGCGGGGGCACCACGTGGTCGCAGGTGTCGCCGAGGCTGACGGCCGCCGGAAAGCCCGCAGCCCCACGGGCTGTGGGGCCACGCGAGCGGATGCCAAAGAGCTTTCCAACGAGGCATGGCTTTCCCTCCTGGCTCTTCGGGCGTGGGAGCTGTCGCCTGAGCCGCGGCCCTACCGGAAAATGCTTCGCAGGCTGGCGCGGCGGCACTACGTGGGCGCCGGTGTCGCCGAGGCTGATGGCCGCCGGAAAGACCACAGCCCCACGGGCTGTGGGGCCACGCGAGCGGCTGCCAAAGAGCTTTCCAACGAGGCACGGCTTTCCCTCCTGGCTCTTCGGGCGTGGGAGTTGTCGCCTGACCGCGGCCCTACCGGAAAATGCTTCGCAGGCTGGCGCGGGGGCACCACGTGGTCGCAGGTGTCGCCTAGGCTGACGGCCGCCGGAAAGCCCGCAGCCCCACGGGCTGTGGGGCCACGCGAGCGGCTGCCAAAGAGCTTTCCAACGAGGCACGGCTTTCCCTCCTGGCTCTTCGGGCGTGGGAGCTGTCGCCAGAGCCGCGGCCCTACCGGAAAATGCTTCGCAGGCTGGTGCGGCGTCGTCACGTGGTCGCAGGTGTCGCCGAGGCTGACGGCCGCCGGAAAGCCCTCAGCCCCACGGGCTGTGAGGCCACGCGAGCGGCTGCCAAAGAGCTTTCCAACGAGGCACGGCTTTCCCTCCTGGCTCTTCGGGCGTGGGAGCTGTCGCCTGAGCCGCGGCCCTACCGGAAAATGCTTCGCAGGCTGGCGCGGCGGCGCCACGTGGGCGCCGGTGGCGCCGAGGCTGACGGCTGCCGGAAAGCCCGCAGCCCCACGGGCTGTGGGGCCACGCGAGCGGCTGCCAAAGAGCTTTCCAACGAGGCACGGCTTTCCCTCCTGGCTCTTCGGGCGTGGGAGCTGTCGCCAGAGCCGCGGCCCTACTGGAAAATGCTTCGCAGGCTGGCGCGGGGGCACCACGTGGTCGCAGGTGTCGCCGAGGCTGACGGCCACTGGAAAGCCCGCAGCCCCACGGGCTGTGGGGCCACGCGAGCGGCTGCCAAAGAGCTTTCCAACGAGGCACGGCTTTCCCTCCTGGCTCTTCGGGCGTGGGAGTTGTCGCCAGAGCCGCGGCCCTACCGGAAAATGCTTCGCAGGCTGGCGCGGCGGCACGACGTGGGCACAGGTGTCGCCGAGGCTGAAAGCCGCCGGAAAGCCCGCAGCCCCACGGGCTGTGGGGCCACGCGAGCGGCTGCCAAAGAGCTTTCCAACGAGGCACGGTTTTCCCTCCTGGCTCTTCGGGCGTGGGAGCTGTCGCCAGAGCCGCGGCCCTACCGGAAAATGCTTCGCAGGCTGGCGCGGGGGCACCACGTGGTCGCAGGTGTCGCCGAGGCTGACGGCCACTGGAAAGCCCGCAGCCCAACGGCTGTGGGGCCACGCGAGCGGCTGCCAAAGAGCTTTCCAACGAGGCATGGCTTTCCCTCCTGGCTCTTCGGCGTGGGAGCTGTCGCCAGAGCCGCGGCCCTACCGGAAAAATCTTCGCAGGCTGGCGCGGCGGCACTACGTGGGCACCGGTGTCGCCGAGGCTGATGGCCGCCGGAAAGCCCGCAGCCCCACGGGCTGTGGGGCCACGCGAGCGGCTGCCAAAGAGTTTTCCAACGAGGCACGGCTTTCCCTCCTGGCTCTTGGGGCGTGGGAGTTGTCGCCTGACCGCGGCCCTACCGGAAAATGCTTCGCAGGCTGGCGCGGGGGCACCACGTGGTCGCAGGTGTCGCCGAGGCTGACGGCCACCGGAAAGCCCGCAGCCCCACGGGCTGTGGGCCACGCGAGCGGATGCCAAAGAGCTTTCCAACGAGGCCACGGCTTTCCCTCCTGGCTCTTCGGGCGTGGGAGCTGTCGCCAGAGCGCGGCCCTACCGGAAAATGCTTCGCAGGCTGGCGTGGCGGCGCCACGTGGGCGCCGGTGTCGCCGAGGCTGACGGCCGCCGAAAGCCCACAGCCCCACGGGCACTGGGGCCACGCGAGCGGCTGCCAAAGAGCTTTCCAACGAGGAACGGCTTTCCCTCATGGCTCTTCGGGCATGGGAGCTGTCGCCAGAGCCGCGGCCCTACCGGAAAATGCTTTGCAGGCTGGCGCGGCGGCACCACGTGGTCGCAGGTGTCGCCGAGGCTGACGGCCGCCGGAAAGCCCGCAGCCCCACGGGCTGTGGGGCCATCAAGCTGCTGCCAAAGAGCTTTCCAACGAGGCACGGCTTTCCCTCCTGGCTCTTCGGGCGTGGGAGCTGTCGCCAGAGCCGCGGCCCTACCGGAAAATGCTTCGCAGGCTGGCACGCGGCGCCACGTGGGCGCCGTGTCGCCGAGGCTGACGGCCGCCGGAAAGCCCGCAGCCCACGGGCTGTGGGGCCACGCGAGTGGCTGCCAAAGAGCTTTCCAACGAGACACGGCTTTCCCTCCTGGCTCTTCGGGAGTGGGAGCTGTCGCCAGAGAAGCGGCCCTACCGGAAAATGCTTCGCAGGCTGGCACGGCGGCGCCACGTGGTCGCAGGTGTCGCCGAGGCTGACGGCCGCCAGAAGCCCGCAGCCCACGGGCTGTGGGGCCATCGAGCGGCTGCCAAAGAGGTTTGCAACGAGGCACGGCTTTCCCTCCTGGCTCTTCGGCGTGGGAGCTGTCGCCAGAGCTGCGGCCCTACCGGAAAATGCTTCGCAGGCTGGCTCGCAGGTGTCGCCGAGGCTGACGCCGCCGGAAAGCCCGCAGCCCCACGGGCTGTGGGGCCACGCGAGCGGCTGCCAAAGAGCTTTCCAACGAGGCACGGCTTTCCCTCCTGGCTCTTCGGGCGTGGGAGCTGTCGCCTGAGCCGCGGCCCTACCGGAAAATGCTTCGCAGGCTGGCGCGGCGGCACTACGTGGGCACCGGTGTCGCCGAGGCCTGACGGCCGCCGGAAAGCCCGCAGCCCACGGGCTGTGGGGCCACGCGAGCGGCTGCCAAAGAGCTTTCCAACGAGGCACGGCTTTCCCTCCTGCTCTTCGGCGTGGGAGCTGTCGCCAGAGCCGCGGCCCTACTGGAAAATGCTTCGCAGGCTGGCGCGGGGGCACCACGTGGTCGCAGGTGTCGCCGAGGCTGACGGCCACTGGAAAGCCCGCAGCCCAACGGGCTGTGGGGCCACGCGAGCGGCTGCCAAAGAGCTTTCCAACGAGGCACGGCTTTCCCTCCTGGCTCTTCGGGCGTGGGAGCTGTCGCTGAGCCGCGGCCCTACCGGAAAATGCTTCGCAGGCTGGCGCGGCGGCACTACGTGGGCACCGGTGTCGCCGAGGCTGACGGCCGCCGGAAAGCCCGCAGCCCCACGGGCTGTGGGGCCACGCGAGCGGCTGCCAAAGAGCTTTCCAACGAGGCACAGCTTTCCCTCCTGGCTCTTCGGGCGTGGAGCTGTCGCCTGAGCCGCGGCCCTACCGGAAAATGCTTCGCAGGCTGGCACGGCGGCGCCACGTGGTCGCAGGTGTCGCCGAGGCTGATGGCCGCCGGAAAGCCCGCAGCCCCACGGGCTGTGGGGCCACGCGAGCGGCTGCCAAAGAGCTTTCCAACGAGGCACGGCTTTCCCTCCTGGCTCTTCGGGCGTGGGAGCTGTCGCCAGAGAAGCGGCCCTACCGGAAAATGCTTCGCAGGCTGCCGTGGCGGCGCCACGTGGGCGCTGGTGTCGCCGAGGCTGACGGCCGCCGGAAAGCCCGCAGCCCCACGGGCTGTGGGGCCACGCGAGCGGCTGCCAAAGAGCTTTCCAACGAGGCACGGCTTTCCCTCCTGGCTCTTCGGGCGTGGGAGCTGTCGCCAGAGCCGCGGCCCTACCGGAAAATGCTTCGCAGGCTGGCGCGGGGGCACCACGTGGTCGCAGGTGTCGCCGAGGCTGACGGCCACCGGAAAGCCCGCAGCCCCACGGGCTGTGGGGCCACGCGAGCGGCTGCCAAAGAGTTTTCCAACGAGGCACGGCTTTCCCTCCTGGCTCTTCGGGCGTGGGAGCTGTCGCCTGAGCCGCGGCCCTACCGGAAAATGCTTCGCAGGCTGGCGCGGCGGCACTATGTGGGCACCGGTGTCGCCGAGGCTGATGGCCGCCGGAAAGCCCGCAGCCCCACGGGCTGTGGGGCCACGCGAGCGGCTGCCAAAGAGTTTTCCAACGAGGCACGGCTTTCCTCCTGGCTCTTGGGCGTGGGAGCTGTCGCCTGAGCCGCGGCCCTACCGGAAATGCTTCGCAGGCTGGCGCGGGGGCACCACGTGGTCGCAGGTGTCGCCGAGGCTGACGGCCACCGGAAAGCCCGCAGCCCCACGGGCTGTGGGGCCACGCGAGCGGCTGCCAAAGAGCTTTCCAACGAGGCACGGCTTTCCCTCATGGCTCTTCGGGCATGGGAGCTGTCGCCAGAGCCGCGGCCCTACCGGAAAATGCTTCGCAGGCTGGCGTGGCGGCGCCACGTGGGCGCCGGTGTCGCCGAGGCTGACGGCCGCCGGAAAGCCCACAGCCCCACGGGCTGTGGGGCCACGCGAGCGGCTGCCAAAGAGCTTTCCAACGAGGCACGGCTTTCCCTCCTGGCTCTTCGGGCGTGGGAGCTGTCGCCAGAGCCGCGGCCCTACCGGAAAAATCTTTGCAGGCTGGCGCGGCGGCGTCACGTGGTCGCAGGTGTCGCCGAGGCTGACGGCCGCCGGAAAGCCCGCAGCCCCACGGGCTGTGGGGCCACGCGAGCGGCTGCCAAAGAGCTTTCCAACGAGGCACGGCTTTCCCTCCTGGCTCTTCGGGCGTGAGAGCTGTCGCCAGAGCCGCGGCCCTACCGGAAAATGATTTGCAGGCTGGCGCGGCGGCACCACGTGGGTGCCGGTGTCGCCGAGGCTGACGGCCGCCGAAAAGCCCGCAGCCCCACGGGCTGTGGGGCCATCGAGCGGCTGCCAAAGAGCTTTCAACGAGGCACGGCTTTCCCTCCTGGCTCTTCGGGCATGGGAGCTGTCGCCAGAGCCGCGGCCCTACCAGAAAATGCTTTGCAGGCTGGCGTGGCGGCGCCACGTGGTCTCCGGTGTCGCCAAGGCTGACGGCCGCCGGAAGCCCGCAGCCCCACGGGCTGTGGGGCCACGCGAGCGGCTGCCAAAGAGCTTTCCAACGAGGCACGGCTTTCCCTCCTGGCTCTTCGGGTGTGGGAGCTGTCGCCAGAGCCGCGGCCCTACCGGAAAATGCTTCGCAGCCTGGCGCGGCGGCGTCACGTGGTCGCAGGTGTCGCCGAGGCTGACGGCCGCCGGAAAGCCCGCAGCCCCACGGGCTGTGGGGCCACGCGAGCGGCTGCCAAAGAGCTTTCCAACGAGGCACGGCTTTCCCTCCTGGCTCTCGGGCGTGGGAGCTGTCGCCAGAGCCGCGGCCCTACCGGAAAATGCTTCGCAGGCTGGCGCGGGGGCGCCACGTGGTCGCAGGTGTCGCCGAGGCTGACAGCCGCCGGAAAGCCCGCAGCCCCACGGGCTGTGGGGCCATCGAACGGCTGCCAAAGACGTTTGCAACGAGGCACGGCTTTCCCTCCTGGCTCTTCGGGTGTGGGAGCTGTCGCCAGAGCTGCGGCCCTACCGGAAAATGCTTCGCAGGCTGGCTCGCAGGTGTCGCCGAGGCTGACGGCCGCCGGAAAGCCCGCAGCCCCACGGGCTGTGGGGCCACGCGAGCGGCTGCCAAAGAGCTTTCCAACGAGGCACGGCTTTCCCTCCTGGCTCTTCGGGCGTGGGAGCTGTCGCCAGAGCCGCGGCCCTACCGGAAAATGCTTCGCAGGCTGGCGCGGCGGCGCCACGTGGGCGCCGGTGGCGCGGAGGCTGACGGCCGCCGGAAAGCCCGCAGCCCCACGGGCTGTGGGGCCACGCGAGCGGCTGCCAAAGAGCTTTCCAACGAGGCACGGCTTTCCCTCCTGGCTCTTCGGGCGTGGGAGCTGTCGCCTGAGCCGCGGCCCTACCGGAAAATGCTTCGCAGGCTGGCGCGGCGGCGTCACGTGGTCGCAGGTGTCGCCGAGGCTGACGGCCGCCGGAAAGCCCGCAGCCCCACGGGCTGTGGGGCCACGCGAGCGGCTGCCAAAGAGCTTTCCAACGAGGCACGGCTTTCCCTCCTGGCTCTTGGGGCGTGGGAGTTGTCGCCTGACCGCGGCCCTACCGGAAAATGCTTTGCAGGCTGGCGCGGCGGCACCACGTGGTCGCAGGTGTCGCCGAGGCTGACGGCCGCCGGAAAGCGTGCAGCCCCACGGGCTGTGGGGCCATCGAGCGGCTGCCAAAGAGCTTTCCAACGAGGCACGGCTTTCCCTCCTGGCTCTTCGGGCGTGGGAGCTGTCGCCAGAGCCGCGGCCCTAACGGAAAATGCTTCGCAGGCTGGCGCGGCGGCACCACGTGGTCGCAGGTGTCGCCGAGGCTGACGGCCGCCGGAAAGCCCGCAGCCCCACGGGCTGTGGGGCCATCGAGCGGCTGCCAAAGAGCTTTCCAACGAGGCACGGCTTTCCCTCCTGGCTCTTCGGGCATGGGAGCTGTCGCCAGAGCCGCGGCCCTAACGGAAAATGCTCTGCAGGCTGGCGTGGCGGCGCCACGTGGTCTCCGGTGTCGCCAAGGCTGACGGCCGCCGGAAAGCCCGCAGCCCCACGGGCTGTGGGGCCACGCGAGCGGCTGCCAAAGAGCTTTCCAACGAGGCACGGCTTTCCCTCCTGGCTCTTCGGGCGTGGGAGCTGTCGCCAGAGCCGCGGCCCTACCGGAAAATGCTTCGCAGGCTGGCGCGGCGGCGCCACGTGGTCGCAGGTGTCGCCGAGACTGACGGCCGCCGAAAAGCCCGCAGCCCCACGGGCTGTGGGGCCACGCGAGCGGCTGCCAAAGAGCTTTCCAACGAGGCACGGCTTTCCCTCCTGGCTCTTCGGGCGTGGGAGCTGTCGCCAGAGCCGCGGCCCTACCGGAAAATGCTTCGCAGGCTGGCACGGCGGCGCCACGTGGTCGCAGGTGTCGCCGAGGCTGATGGCCGCCGGAAAGCCCGCAGCCCCACGGGCTGTGGGGCCACGCGAGCGGCTGCCAAAGAGCTTTCCAACGAGGCACGGCTTTCCCTCCTGGCTCTTCGGGCGTGGGAGCTGTCGCCTGAGCCGCGGCCCTACCGGAAAATGCTTCGCAGGCTGGCGCGGCGGCACTATGTGTGCACCGGTGTCGCCGAGGCTGATGGCCGCCGGAAAGCCCGCAGCCCCACGGGCTGTGGGGCCACGCGAGCGGCTGCCAAAGAGTTTTCCAACGAGGCACGGCTTTCCCTCCTGGCTCTTGGGGCGTGGGAGTTGTCGCCTGACCGCGGCCCTACAGGAAAATGCTTCGCAGGCTGGCGCGGGGGCACCACGTGGTCGCAGGTGTCGCCGAGGCTGACGGCCGCCGGAAAGCCCGCAGCCCCACGGGCTGTGGGGCCATCGAGCGGCTGCCAAAGAGCTTTCCAACGAGGAACGGCTTTCCCTCATGGCTCTTCGGGCATGGGAGCTGTCGCCAGAGCCGCGGCCCTACCGGAAAATGCTTCGCAGGCTGGCGCGGCGGCACCACGTGGTCGCAGGTGTCGCCGAGGCTGACGGCCGCCGGAAAGCCCGCAGCCCCACGGGCTGTGGGGCCATCGAGCGGCTGCCAAAGAGCTTTCCAACGAGGCACGGCTTTCCCTCCTGGCTCTTCGGGCGTGGGAGCTGTCGCCAGAGCCGCGGCCCTAACGGAAAATGCTCTGCAGGCTGGCGTGGCGGCGCCACGTGGTCTCCGGTGTCGCCGAGGCTGACGGCCGCCGGAAAGCCCGCAGCCCCACGGGCTGTGGGGCCACGCGAGCGGCTGCCAAAGAGCTTTCCAACGAGGCACGGCTTTCCCTCCTGGCTCTTCAAGCGTGGGAGCTGTCGCCAGAGACGCGGCCCTACTGGAAAATGCTTCACAGGCTGGCGCGGGGGCACCACGTGGTCGCAGGTGTCGCCGAGGCTGACGGCCACCGGAAAGCCCGCAGCCCCACGGGCTGTGGGGCCACGCGAGCGGCTGCCAAAGAGCTTTCCAACGAGGCACGGCTTTCCCTCCTGGCTCTTCGGGCGTGGGAGCTGTCGCCAGAGCCGCGGCCCTACTGGAAAATGCTTCGCAGGCTGGCGCGGGGGCACCACGTGGTCGCAGGTGTCGCCGAGGCTGACGGCCACTGGAAAGCCCGCAGCCCAACGGGCTGTGGGGCCACGCGAGCGGCTGCCAAAGAGCTTTCCAACGAGGCACGGCTTTCCCTCCTGGCTCTTCGGGCGTGGGAGCTGTCGCCAGAGAAGCGGCCCTACCGGAAAATGCTTCGCAGGCTGGCGCGGCGGCATTACGTGGGCACCGGTGTCGCCGAGGCTGACGGCCGCCGGAAAGCCCGCAGCCCCACGGGCTGTGGGGCCACGCGAGCGGCTGCCAAAGAGCTTTCCAACGAGGCACAGCTTTCCCTCCTGGCTCTTCGGGCGTGGGAGCTGTCGCCTGAGCCGCGGCCCTACCGGAAAATGCTTCGCAGGCTGGCGCGGCAGCACCACGTGGTCGCAGGTGTCGCCGAGGCTGACGGCCGCCGGAAAGCCCGCAGCCCCACGGGCTGTGGGGCCACGCGAGCGGCTGCCAAAGAGCTTTCCAACGAGGCACGGCTTTCCCTCCTGGCTCTTCGGGCGTGGGAGCTGTCGCCAGAGACGCGGCCCTACCGGAAAATGCTTCGCAGGCTGCCGTGGCGGCGCCACGTGGGCGCCGGTGTCGCCGAGGCTGACGGCCGCCGGAAAGCCCGCAGCCCCACGGGCTGTGGGGCCACGCGAGCGGCTGCCAAAGAGCTTTCCAACGAGGCACGGCTTTCCCTCCTGGCTCTTCGGGCGTGGGAGCTGTCGCCAGAGCCGCGGCCCTACTGGAAAATGCTTCGCAGGCTGGCGCGGGGGCACCACGTGGTCGCAGGTGTCGCCGAGGCTGACGGCCACTGGAAAGCCCGCAGCCCAACGGGCTGTGGGGCCACGCGAGCGGCTGCCAAAGAGCTTTCCAACGAGGCACGGCTTTCCCTCCTGGCTCTTCGGGCGTGGGAGCTGTCGCCTGAGCCGCGGCCCTACCGGAAAATGCTTCGCAGGCTGGCGCGGCGGCACTACGTGGGCACCGGTGTCGCCGAGGCTGACGGCCGCCGGAAAGCCCGCAGCCCCACGGGCTGTGGGGCCACGCGAGCGGCTGCCAAAGAGCTTTCCAACGAGGCACAGCTTTCCCTCCTGGCTCTTCGTGCGTGGGAGCTGTCGCCTGAGCCGCGGCCATACCGGAAAATGCTTTGCAGGCTGGCGCGGCGGCGCCACGTGGTCGCAGGTGTCGCCGAGGCTGACGGCCGCCGGAAAGCCCGCAGCCCCACGGGCTGTGGGGCCACGCGAGCGGCTGCCCAATAGCTTTCCAACGAGGCACGGCTTTCCCTCCTGGCTCTTCGGGCGTGGGAGCTGTCGCCAGAGACGCGGCCCTACCGGAAAATGCTTCGCAGGCTGCCGTGGCGGCGCCACGTGGGCGCCGGTGTCGCCGAGGCTGACGGCCGCCGGAAAGCCCTCAGCCCCACGGGCTGTGGGGCCACGCGAGCGGCTGCCAAAGAGCTTTCCAACGAGGCACGGCTTTCCCTCCTGGCTCCTGGGGCGTGGGAGTTGTCGCCTGACCGCGGCCCTACCGGAAAATGCTTTGCAGGCTGGCGCGGCGGCACCACGTGGTCGCAGGTGTCGCCGAGGCTGACGGCCGCCGGAAAGCGCGCAGCCCCATGGGCTGTGGGGCCATAAAGCGGCTGCCAAAGAGCTTTCCAACGAGGCACGGCTTTCCCTCATGGCTCTTCGGGCGTGGGAGCTGTCGCCAGAGCCGCGGCCCTACCGGAAAATGCTTTGCAGGCTGGCGCGGCGGCACCACGTGGTCGCAGGTGTCGCCGAGGCTGACGGCCGCCGGAAAGCCCGCAGCCCCACGGGCTGTGGGGCCATCGAGCGGCTGCCAAAGAGCTTTCCAACGAGGCACGGCTTTCCCTCCTGGCTCTTCGGGCATGGGAGCTGTCGCCAGAGCCGCGGCCCTAACGGAAAATGCTCTGCAGGCTGGTGTGGCGGCGCCACGTGGTCTCCGGTGTCGCCAAGGCTGACGGCCTCCGGAAAGCCCGCAGCCCCACGGGCTGTGGGGCCACGCGAGCGGCTGCCAAAGAGCTTTCCAACGAGGCACGGCTTTCCCTCCTGGCTCTTCGGGCGTGGGAGCTGTCGCCAGAGCCGCGGCCCTACCGGAAAATGCTTTGCAGGCTGGCGCGGCGTCGCCACGTGGTCTCCGGTGTCACCGAGGCTGACGGCCGCCGGAAAGCCCGCAGCCCCACGGGCTGTGGGGCCACGCGAGCGGCTGCCAAAGAGCTTTCCAACGAGGCACGGCTTTCCCTCCTGGCTCTTCGGGCGTGGGAGCTGTCGCCAGAGCCGCAGCCCTACCGGAAAATGCTTCGCAGGCTGGCGCGGCAGCGTCACGTGGTCGCAGGTGTCGCCGAGGCTGACGGCCACCGGAAAGCCCTCAGCCCCACGGGCTGTGGGGCCACGCGAGCGGCTGCCAAAGAGGTTTCCAAGGAGGCACGGCTTTCCCTCCTGGCTCTTCGGGCGTGGGAGCTGTCGCCAGAGCCGCGGCCCTACCGGAAAATGCTTCGCAGGCTGGCGCGGCGGCGTCACGTGGGCACCGGTGTCGCCGAGGCTGACGGTCGCCGGAAAGCCCGCAGCCCCACGGGCTGTGGGGCCACGCGAGCGGCTGCCAAAGAGCTTTCCAACGAGGCACGGCTTTCCCTCCTGGCTCTTCGGGCGTGGGAGCTGTCGCCAGAGACGCGGCCCTACCGGAAAATGCTTCGCAGGCTGCCGTGGCGGCGCCACGTGGGCGCCGGTGTCGCCGAGGCTGACGGCCGCCGGAAAGCCCGCAGCCCCACGGGCTGTGGGGCCACGCGAGCGGCTGCCAAAGAGCTTTCCAACGAGGCACGGCTTTCCCTCCTGGCTCTTGGGGCGTGGGAGTTGTCGCCTGACCGCGGCCCTACCGGAAAATGCTTTGCAGGCTGGCGCGGCGGCACCACGTGGTCGCAGGTGTCGCCGAGGCTGACGGCCGCCGGAAAGCGCGCAGCCCCATGGGCTGTGGGGCCATCGAGCGGCTGCCAAAGAGCTTTCCAACGAGGCACGGCTTTCCCTCATGGCTCTTCGGGCATGGGAGCTGTCGCCAGAGACGCGGCCCTACCGGAAAATGCTTCGCAGGCTGGCGCGGCGGCACTATGTGTGCACCGGTGTCGCCGAGGCTGACGGCCGCCGGAAAGCCCGCAGCCCCACGGGCTGTGGGGCCACGCGAGCGGCTGCCAAAGAGTTTTCCAACGAGGCACGGCTTTCCCTCCTGGCTCTTCGGGCGTGGGAGCTGTCGCCAGAGCAGCGGCCCTACCGGAAAATGCTTCGCAGCCTGCGCGCGGCGGCGCCACGTGGGCACTGGTGTCGCCGAGGCTGACGGCCGCCGAAAAGCCCGCAGCCCCACGGGCTGTGGGGCCACGCGAGCGGCTGCCAAAGAGCTTTCCAACGAGGCACGGCTTTCCCTCCTGGCTCTTCGGGTGTGGGAGCTGTCGCCAGAGCTGCGGCCCTACCGGAAAATGCTTCGCAGGCTGGCTCGCAGGTGTCGCCGAGGCTGACGGCCGCCGGAAAGCCCGCAGCCCCACGGGCTGTGGGGCCACACGAGCGGCTGCCAAAGAGCTTTCCAACGAGGCACGGCTTTCCCTCCTGGCTCTTCGGGCGTGGGAGCTGTCGCCATAGGCGCGGCCCTACGGGAAAATGCTTCGCAGTCTGGCGCGGCGGCGCCACGTGGTCTCCGGTGTCGCCGAGTCTGACGGCCGCCGGAAAGCCCGCAGCCCCACGGGCTGTGGGGCCACGCGAGCGGCTGCCAAAGAGCTTTCCAACGAGGCATGGCTTTTCCTCCTGGCTCTTCGGGCGTGGGAGCTGTCGCCAGAGCCGCGGCCCTACCGGAAAATGCTTCGCAGGCTGGCGCGGCGGCGCCACGTGGGCGCCGGTGGCGCCGAGGCTGACGGCCGCCGGAAACCCCGCAGCCCCACGGGCTGTGGGGCCACGCGAGCGGCTGCCAAAGAGCTTTCCAACGAGGCACGGCTTTCCCTCCTGGCTCTTCGGGCGTGGGAGCTGTCGCCAGAGCCGCGGCCCTACCGGAAAATGCTTTGCAGGCTGGCGCGGCGGCGTCACGTGGTCGCAGGTGTCGCCGAGGCTGACGGCCGCCGGAAAGCCCGCAGCCCCACGGGCTGTGGGGCCACGCGAGCGGCTGCCAAAGAGCTTTCCAACGAGGCACGGCTTTCCCTCCTGGCTCTTCGGGCGTGGGAGCTGTCGCCAGAGCCGCGGCCCTACCGGAAAATGCTTTGCAGGCTGGCGCGGCGGCGCCACGTGGGCACTGGTGTCGCCGAGGCTGACGGCCGCCGAAAAGCCCGCAGCCCCACGGGCTGTGGGGCCACGCGAGCGGCTGCCAAAGAGCTTTCCAACGAGGCACGGCTTTCCCTCCTGGCTCTTCGGGCGTGGGAGCTGTCGCCAGAGCAGCGGCCCTACCGGAAAATGCTTTGCAGGCTGGCGCGGCGGCGTCACGTGGTCACAGGTGTCGCCGAGGCAGATGGCCGCCGGAAAGCCCGCAGTCCCACGGGCTGTGGGGCCACGCGAGCGGCTGCCAAAGAGATTTCCAACGAGGCACGGCTTTCCCTCCTGGTTCTTCGGGCGTGGGAGTTGTCGCCAGAGCCGCGGCCCTACCGGAAAATGCTTCGCAGGCTGGCGCGGCGGCGCCACGTGGTCGCAGGTGTCGCCGAGGCTGACGGCCGCCGAAAAGCCCGCAGCCCCACGGGCTGTGGGGCCACGCGAGCGGCTGCCAAAGAGCTTTCCAACGAGGCACGCTTTCCCTCCTGGCTCTTCGGGCGTGGGAGCTGTCGCCAGAGCCGCGGCCCTACCGGAAAATGCTTCGCAGTCTGGCGCGGCGGGGACACGTGGTCGCAGGTGTCGCCGAGGCTGACGGCCGCCGGAAAGCCCGCAGCCCCACGGGCTGTGGGGCCACTCGAGCGGCTGCCAAAGAGCTTTCCAAGGAGGCACGGCTTTCCCTCCTGGCTCTTCGGGCATGGGAGCTGTCGCCAGAGCCGCGGCCCTGCCGGAAAATGCTTTGCAGGCTGGCGCGGCGGCACCACGTAGTCGCAGGTGTCGCCGAGGCTAACGGCCGCCGGAAAGCCCGCAGCCCCACGGGCTGTGGGGCCACGCGAGCGGCTGCCAAAGAGCTTTCCAACGAGGCACGGCTTTCCCTCCTGGCTCTTCGGGCATGGGAGCTGTCGCCAGAGCCGCGGCCCTACCGGAAAATGCTCTGCAGGCTGGCGTGGCGGCGCCACGTGGGCACTGGTGTCGCCGAGGCTGACGGCCGCCGGAAAGCCCGCAGCCCCACGGGCTGTGGGGCCACGCGAGCGGCTGCCAAAGAGCTTTCCAACGAGGCACGGCTTTCCCTCCTGGCTCTTCGGGCGTGGGAGCTGTCGCCAGAGCCGCGGCCCTACCGGAAAATGCTCTGCAGGCTGGCGTGGCGGCGCCACGTGGGCACCGGTGTCGCCGAGGCTGACGGCCGCCGGAAAGCCCGCAGCCCCACGGGCTGTGGGGCCACGCGAGCGGCTGCCAAAGAGCTTTCCAACGAGGCACGGCTTTCCCTCCTGGCTCTTCGGGCGTGGGAGCTGTCGCCAGAGAAGCGGCCCTACCGGAAAATGCTTCGCAGGCTGTCTCGCAGGTGTCACCGAGGCTGACGGCTGCCGGAAAGCCCGCTGCCCCACGGGCTGTGGGGCCACGCGAGCGGCTGCCAAAGAGCTTTCCAACGAGGCATGGCTTTCCCTCCTGGTTTCTTCGGGCGTGGGAGCTGTCGCCATAGGCGCGGCCCTACCGGAAAATGCTTCGCAGTCTGGCGCGGCGGCGACACGTGGTCTCCGGTGTCGCCGAGGCTGACGGCCGCCGGAAAGCCCGCAGCCCCCACGGGCTGTGGGGCCACGCGAGCGGCTGCCAAAGAGCTTTCCAACGAGGCACGGCTTTCCCTCGTGGCTCTTCGGGCGTGGGAGCTGTCGCCAGAGCCGCGGCCCTACCGGAAAATGCTTCGCAGGCTGGCGCGGGGGGCGCCACGTGGTCTCCGGTGTCGCCGAGGCTGACGGCCGCCGGAAAGCCCGCAGCCCCACGGGCTGTGGGGCCACGCGAGCGGCTGCCAAAGAGCTTTCCAAGGAGGCACGGCTTTCCCTCCTGGCTCTTCGGGCGTGGGAGCTGTCGCCAGAGCCGCGGCCCTACCTGAAAATGCTTCGCAGGCTGGCGCGGCGGAGTCACGTAGTCGCAGGTGTCGCCGAGGCTGACGGCCGCCGGAAAGCCCGCAGCCCCACGGGCTGTAGGGCCACGTGAGCGGCTGCCAAAGAGGTTTCCAACGAGGCACGGCTTTCCCTCCTGGCTCTTCGGGCGTGGGAGCTGTCGCCAGAGCCGCTGCCCTACCGGAAAATGCTTTGCAGGCTGGCGCGGCGGCGCCACGTAGTCGCAGGTGTCGCCGAGGCTAACGGCCGCCGGAAAGCCCGCAGCCCCACGGGCTGTGGGGCCATCGAGCGGCTGCCAAAGAGCTTTCCAACGAGGCACGGCTTTCCCTCCTGGCTCTTCGGGCGTGGGAGCTGTCGCCAGAGCCGCGGCCCAACCGGGAAAATGCTTCGCAGGCTGGCGCGGCGGCGCCACGTGGTCGCAGGTGTCGCCGAGGCTGACGGCCGCCGGAAAGCCCGCAGCCCCACGGGCTGTGGGGCCATCGAGCGGCTGCCAAAGAGCTTTCCAACGAGGCACGGCTTTCCCTCCTGGCTCTTCGGGTGTGGGAGCTGTCGCCAGAGCTGCGGCCCTACCGGAAAATGCTTCGCAGGCTGGCTCGCAGGTGTCACCGAGGCTGACGGCCGCCGGAAAGCCCGCAGCCCCACGGGCTGTGGGGCCACGCGAGCGGCTGCCAAAGAGCTTTCCAACGAGGCACGGCTTTCCCTCCTGGTTCTTCGGGCGTGGGAGCTGTCGCCATAGGCGCGGCCCTAGCGGAAAATGCTTCGCAGTCTGGCGCGGCGGCGACACGTGGTCTCCGGTGTCGCCGAGGCTGACGGCCGCCAGAAAGCCCGCAGCCCCACGGGCTGTGGGGCCACGCGAGCGGCTGCCAAAGAGCTTTCCAAGGAGGCACGGCTTTCCCTCGTGGCTCTTCGGGCGTGGGAGCTGTCGCCAGAGCCGCGGCCCTACCGGAAAATGCTTCGCAGGCTGGCGCGGGGGCGCCACGTGGGCGCCGGTGTCGCCGAGGCTGACGGCCGCCGGAAAGCCCGCAGCCCCACGGGCTGTGGGGCCACGCGAGCGGCTGCCAAAGAGCTTTCCAACGAGGCACGGCTTTCCCTCCTGGCTCTTCGGGCGTGGGAGCTGTCGCCAGAGCCGCGGCCCTACCAGAAAATGCTTCGCAGGCTGGCGCGGCGGAGTCACATGGTCGCAGGTGTCGCTGAGGCTGACGGCCGCCGGAAAGCCCGCAGCCCCACGGGCTGTAGGGCCACGCGAGCGGCTGCCAAAGAGGTTTCCAACGAGGCACGGCTTTCCCTCCTGGCTCTTCGGGCGTGGGAGCTGTCGCCAGAGCCGCGGCCCTACCGGAAAATGCTTTGCAGGCTGGCGCGGCGGCGCCACGTGGGTGCCGGTGTCACCGAGGCTGATGGCCCCCAGAAAGCCCGCAGCCCCACGGGCTGTGGGGCCACGCGAGCGGCTGCCAAAGAGCTTTCCAACGAGGCACGGCTTTCCCTCCTGGCTCTTCGGGCGTGGGAGCTGTCGCCAGAGCCACGGCCCTACCGGAAAATCCTTTGCAGGCTGGCGCGGCGGCGCCACGTGGGCGCAGGTGTTGCCGAGGCTGACGGCTGCCGGAAAGCCCGCAGCCCCACGGGCTGTGGGGCCACGCGAGCGGCTGCCAAAGAGCTTTCCAACGAGGCACGGCTTTCCCTCCTGGCTCTTCGGGCGTGGGAGCTGTCGCCAGAGCCGCGGCCCTACCGGAAAATGCTTCGCAGGCTGGCGTCGCGGAGCCACGTGGGCATTGGTGTCGCCGAGGATGACGGCCGCCGAAAAGCCCGCAGCCCCACGGGCTGTGGGGCCACGCGAGCGGCTGCCAAAGAGCTTTCCAACGAGGAATGGCTTTCCCTCCTGGCTCTTCGGGCGTGGGAGCTGTCGCCAGAGCCGCGGCCCTACTGGAAAATGCTTCGCAGGCTGGCGCGGGGGCGCCACGTGGTCGCAGGTGTCGCCGAGGCTGACGGCCGCCGAAAAGCCCGCAGCCCCACGGGCTGTGGGGCCACGCGAGCGGCTGCCAAAGAGCTTTCCAACGAGGCACGGCTTTCCCTCCTGGCTCTTCGGGCGTGGGAGCTGTCGCCAGAGCCGCGGCCCTACCGGAAAATGCTTCGCAGTCTGGCGCGGCGGCGACACGTGGTCGCAGGTGTCGCCGAGGCTGACGGCCGCCGGAAAGCCCGCAGCCCCACGGGCTGTGGGGCCATCGAGCGGCTGCCAAAGAGCTTTCCAACGAGGCACGGCTTTCCCTCCTGGCTCTTCGGGCATGGGAGCTGTCGCCAGAGCCGCGGCCCTACCGGAAAATGCTTTGCAGGCTGGCGCGGCGGCACCACGTGGTCGCAGGTGTCGCCGAGGCTGACGGCCGCCGGAAAGCCCGCAGCCCCACGGGCTGTGGGGCCATCGAGCGGCTGCCAAAGAGCTTTCCAACGAGGCACGGCTTTCCCTCCTGGCTCTTCGGGCATGGGAGCTGTCGCCAGAGCCGCGGCCCTACCGGAAAATGCTCTGCAGGCTGGCGTGGCGGCGCCACGTGGGCACTGGTGTCGCCGAGGCTGACGGCCGCCGGAAAGCCCGCAGCCCCACGGGCTGTGGGGCCACGCGAGCGGCTGCCAAAGAGCTTTCCAACGAGGCACGGCTTTCCCTCCTGGATCTTCGGGCGTGGGAGCTGTCGCCAGAGCCGCGGCCCTACCAGAAAATGCTTCGCAGGCTGGCGCGGGGGCGCCACGTGGGCGCCGGTGGCGCCGAGGCTGACGGCCGCCGGAAAGCCCGCAGCCCCACGGGCTGTGGGGCCACGCGAGCGGCTGCCAAAGAGCTTTCCAACGAGGCACGGCTTTCCCTCCTGGCTCTTCGGGCGTGGGAGCTGTCGCCAGAGCCGCGGCCCTACCGGAAAATGCTTCGCAGGCTGGCGCGGCGGAGTCACGTGGTCGCAGGTGTCGCCGAGGCTGACGGCCGCCGGAAAGCCCGCAGCCCCACGGGCTGTAGGGCCACGCGAGCGGCTGCCAAAGAGGTTTCCAACGAGGCACGGCTTTCCCTCCTGGCTCTTCGGGCGTGGGAGCTGTCGCCAGAGCCGCGGCCCTACCGGAAAATGCTTCGCAGGCTGGCGCGGCGGCGCCACGTGGGCACTGGTGTCGCCGAGGCTGACGGCCGCCGAAAAGCCCGCAGCCCCACGGGCTGTGGGGCCACGCGAGCGGCTGCCAAAGAGCTTTACAACGAGGCACGGCTTTCCCTCCTGGCTCTTCGGGCGTGGGAGCTGTCGCCAGAGCCGCGGCCCTACCGTAAAATGCTTCGCAGGCTGGCGCGGCGGCGTAACGTGGTCGCAGGTGTCGCCGAGGCTGACGGCCTCCGGAAAGCCCTCAGCCCCACGGGCTGTGGGGCCACGCGAGCGGCTGCCAAAGAGCTTTCCAAGGAGGCACGGCTTTCCCTCCTGGCTCTTCGGGCGTGGGAGCTGTCGCCAGAGCCGCGGCCCTACCGGAAAATGCTTTGCAGGCTGGCGCGGCGGCACCACGTGGGTGCCGGTGTCACCGAGGCTGACGGCCGCCCGAAAGCCCGCAGCCCCACGGGCTGTGGGGCCACGCGAGCGGCTGCCAAAGAGCTTTCCAACGAGGCACGGCTTTCCCTCCTGGCTCTTCGGGCGTGGGAGCTGTCGCCAGATCCGCGGCCCTACCGGAAAATGCTTTGCAGGCTGGCGCGGCGGCACCACGTGGGCGCAGGTGTTGCCGAGGCTGACGGCTGACGGAAAGCCTGCAGCCCCACGGGCTGTGGGGCCACGCGAGCGGCTGCCAAAGAGGTTTCCAACGAGGCACGGCTTTCCCTCCTGGCTCTTCGGGCGTGGGAGCTGTCGCCAGAGCCGCGGCCCTGCCGGAAAATGCTTCGCAGGCTGGCGCGGCGGAGCCACGTGGGCACTGGTGTCGCCGAGGCTGACGGCCGCCGAAAAGCCCGCAGCACCACGGGCTGTGGGGCCACGCGAGCGGATGCCAAAGAGCTTTCCAACGAGGCACGGCTTTCCCTCCTGGCTCTTCGGGTGTGGGAGCTGTCGCCAGAGCCGCGGCCCTACCGGAAAATGCTTCGCAGGCTGGCTCGCAGGTGTCACCGAGGCTGACGGCCGCCGGAAAGCCCGCAGCCCCACGGGCTGTGGGGCCACGCGAGTGGCTGCCAAAGAGCTTTCCAACGAGGCACGGCTTTCCCTCCTGGCTCTTCGGGCGTGGGAGCTGTCGCCATAGGCGCGGCCCTACCGGAAAATGCTTCGCAGGCTGGCGCGGCGGCACCACGTGGTCGCAGGTGTCGCCGAGGCTGATGGCCGCCGGAAAGCCCGCAGCCCCACGGGCTGTGGGGCCACGCGAGCGGCTGCCAAAGAGCTTTCCAACGAGGCACGGCTTTCCCTCCTGGCTCTTCGGGCATGGGAGCTGTCGCCAGAGCCGCGGCCCTACCGGAAAATGCTTCGCAGGCTGGCGCGGGGACGCCACGTGGGCGCCGGTGGCGCCGAGGCTGACGGCCGCCGGAAAGCCCGCAGCCCCACGGGCTGTGGGGCCACGCGAGCGGCTGCCAAAGAGCTTTCCAACGAGGCACGGCTTTCCCTCCTGGCTCTTCGGGCGTGGGAGCTGTCGCCAGAGCCGCGGCCCTACCGGAAAATGCTTTGCAGGCTGGCGCGGCGGCGTCACGTGGTCGCAGGTGTCGCCGAGGCTGACGGCCGCCGGAAAGCCCGCAGCCCCACGGGCTGTGGGGCCACGCGAGCGGCTGCCAAAGAGCTTTCCAACGAGGCACGGCTTTCCCTCCTGGCTCTTCCGGCGTGGGAGCTGTCGCCAGAGCCGCGGCCCTGCCGGAAAATGCTTCGCAGGCTGGCGCGGCGGAGCCACGTGGGAACTGGTGTCGCCGAGGCTGACGGCCGCCGAAAAGCCCGCAGCCCCACGGGCTGTGGGGCCACGCGAGCGGATGCCAAAGAGATTTCCAACGAGGCACGGCTTTCCCTCCTGGCTCTTCGGGTGTGGGAGCTGTCGCCAGAGCTGCGGCCCTACCGGAAAATTCTTCGCAGGCTGGCTCGCAGGTGTCGCCGAGGCTGACGGCCGCCGGAAAGCCCGCAGCCCCACGGGCTGTGGGGCCACACGAGCGGCTGCCAAAGAGCTTTCCAACGAGGCACGGCTTTCCCTCCTGGCTCTTTGGGCGTGGGAGCTGTCGCCAGAGCCACGGCCCTACCGGAAAATGCTTCGCAGGCTGGCGCGGCGGCACCACGTGGTCGCAGGTGTCGCCGAGGCTGACGGCCGCCGGAAAGCGCGCAGCCCCACGGGCTGTGGGGCCACGCGAGCGGCTGCCAAAGAGCTTTCCAACGAGGAATGGCTTTCCCTCCTGGCGCTTCGCGCATGGGAGCTGTCGCCAGACCCGCGGCCCTACCGGAAAATGCTTCGCAGGCTGGCGCGGCGGCGACACGTGGGCACTGGTGTCGCCGAGGCTGACGGCCGCCGGAAAGCCCACAGCCCCACGGGCTGTGGGGCCACGCGAGCGGCTGCCAAAGAGCTTTCCAACGAGGCACGGCTTTCCCTCCTGGCTCTTCGGGCGTGGGAGCTGTCGCCAGAGCCGCGGCCCTACCGGAAAATGCTTCGCAGGCTGGCGCGGCGGCGTCACGTGGTCGCAGGTGTCGCCGAGGCTGACGGCCGCCCGAAAGCCCGCAGCCCCACGGGCTGTGGGGCCACGCGAGCGGCTGCCAAAGAGCTTTCCAACGAGGCACGGCTTTCCCTCCTGGCTCTTCGGGCGTGGGAGCTGTCGCCAGAGCCGCGGCCCTACCAGAAAATGCTTCGCAGGCTGGCGCGGCGGCGCCACGTGGGCACTGGTGTCGCCGAGGCTGACGGCCGCCGAAAACCCCGCAGCCCCACGGGCTGTGGGGCCACGCGAGCGGCTGCCAAAGAGCTTTCCAACGAGGCACGGCTTTCCCTCCTGGCTCTTCGGGCGTGGGAGCTGTCGCCAGAGCCGCGGCCCTACCGGAAAATGCTTCGCAGGCTGGCGCGGCGGCGTCACGTGGTCGCAGGTGTCGCCGAGGCTGATGGCCGCCGGAAAGCCCGCAGCCCCACGGGCTGTGGGGCCACGCGAGCTGCTGCCAAAGAGCTTTCCAACGAGGCACGGCTTTCCCTCCTGGCTCTTCGGGCATGGGAGCTGTCGCCAGAGCCGCGGCCCTACCGGAAAATGCTTCCCAGGCTGGCGCGGCGGCGCCACGTGGGTGCCGGTGTCACCGAGGCTGATGGCCGCCCGAAAGCCCGCAGCCCCACGGGCTGTGGGGCCACGCGAGCGGCTGCCAAAGAGCTTTCCAACGAGTCACGGCTTTCCCTCCTGGCTCTTCGGGCGTGGGAGCTGTCGCCAGAGCCACGGCCCTACCGGAAAATGCTTTGCAGGCTGGCGCGGCGGCGCCACGTGTGCGCAGGTGTTGCCGAGGCTGACGGCCGCCGGAAAGCCCGCAGCCCCACGGGCTGTGGGGCCACGCGAGCGGCTGCCAAAGAGCTTTCCAACGAGGCACGGCTTTCCCTCCTGGCTCTTCGGGCATGGGAGCTGTCGCCAGAGACGCGGCCCTACCGGAAAATGCTTTGCAGGCTGGCGCGGCGGCGTCACGTAGTCGCAGGTGTCGCCGAGGCTGACGGCCGC
This sequence comes from Rissa tridactyla, assembly GCF_028500815.1. NCBI lineage: Eukaryota > Metazoa > Chordata > Aves > Charadriiformes > Laridae > Rissa > Rissa tridactyla. The sequence goes on along the minus strand of NW_026529745.1, from coordinate 10,256 downwards.
CGGAAAGCCCGCAGCCCCACGGGCTGTGGGGCCATCGAGCGGCTGCCAAAGAGCTTTCCAACGAGGCACGGCTTTCCCTCCTGGCTCTTCGGGCGTGGGAGCTGTCGCCAGAGCCGCGGCCCTACCGGAAAATGCTCTGCAGGCTGGCGTGGCGGCGCCACGTGGGCACTGGTGTCGCCGAGGCTGACGGCCGCCGGAAAGCCCGCAGCCCCACGGGCTGTGGGGCCACGCGAGCGGCTGCCAAAGAGCTTTCCAACGAGGCACGGCTTTCCCTCCTGGTTCTTCGGGCGTGGGAGCTGTCGCCATAGGCGCGGCCCTACCGGAAAATGCTTCGCAGGCTGGCGCGGCAGCGCCACGTGGTCTCCGGTGTCGCCGAGGCTGACGGCCGCCGGAAAGCCCGCAGCCCCACGGGCTGTGGGGCCACGCGAGCGGCTGCCAAAGAGCTTTCCAAGGAGGCACGGCTTTCCCTCCTGGCTCTTCGGGCGTGGGAGCTGTCGCCAGAGCCGCGGCCCTACCGGAAAATGCTTCGCAGGCTGGCGCGGGGGACGCCACGTGGGCGCCGGTGGCGCCGAGGCTGACGGCCGCCGGAAAGCCCGCAGCCCCACGGGCTCTGGGGCCACGCGAGCGGCTGCCAAAGAGCTTTCCAACGAGGCACGGCTTTCCCTCCTGGCTCTTCGGGCGTGGGAGCTGTTGCCAGAGCCGCGGCCCTACCGGAAAATGCTTTGCAGGCTGGCGCGGCGGCGTCACGTGGTCGCAGGTGTCGCCGAGGCTGACGGCCGCCGGAAAGCCCGCAGCCCCACGGGCTGTGGGGCCACGCGAGCGGCTGCCAAAGAGCTTTCCAACGAGGCACGGCTTTCCCTCCTGGCTCTTCGGGCATGGGAGCTGTCGCCAGAGCCGCGGCCCTGCCGGAAAATGCTTCGCAGGCTGGCGCGGCGGAGCCACGTGGGAACTGGTGTCGCCGAGGCTGACGGCCGCCGAAAAGCCCGCAGCCCCACGGGCTGTGGGGCCACGCGAGCGGCTGCCAAAGAGCTTTCCAACGAGGCACGGCTTTCCCTCCTGGCTCTTCGGGCGTGGGAGCTGTCGCCAGAGCTGCGGCCCTACCGGAAAATTCTTCGCAGGCTGGCTCGCAGGTGTCGCCGAGGCTGACGGCCGCCGGAAAGCCCGCAGCCCCACGGGCTGTGGGGCCACACGAGCGGCTGCCAAAGAGCTTTCCAACGAGGCACGGCTTTCCCTCCTGGCTCTTTGGGCGTGGGAGCTGTCGCCAGAGCCACGGCCCCTACCGGAAAATGCTTCGCAGGCTGGCATGGCGGCGCCACGTGGTCGCCGGTGTCGCCGAGGCTGACGGCTGTCGGAAAGCCCGCAGCCCCACGGGCTGTGGGGCCACGTGAGCGGCTGCCAAAGAGCTTTCCAACGAGGCAAGAATTTCCCTCGTGGCTCTTCGGGTGTGGGAGCTGTCGCCAGAGCCGCGGCCCTACCGGAAAATGCTTCGCAGGCTGGCGCGGGGGGTGCCATGTGGGCGCCGGTTACGCCGAGGCTGACGGCCGCCGGAAAGCCCGCAGCCCCACGGGCTGTGGGGCCACGCGAGCGGCTGCCAAAGAGCTTTCCAACGAGGCACGGCTTTCCCTCCTGGCTCTTCGGGCGTGGGAGCTGTCGCCAGAGCCGCGGCCCTACCGGAAAATGCTTTGCAGGCTGGCGCGGCGGCGCCACGTGGGTGCCGGTGTCACCGAGGCTGATGGCCGCCCGAAAGCCCGCAGCCCCACGGGCTGTGGGGCCACGCGAGCGGCTGCCAAAGAGCTTTCCAACGAGGCACGGCTTTCCCTCCTGGCTCTTCGGGCGTGGGAGCTGTCGCCAGAGCCACGGCCCTACCGGAAAATGCTTCGCAAGCTGGCATGGCAGCGCCACGTGGTCGCCGGTGTCGCCGAGGCTGACGGCTGCCGGAAAGCCCGCAGCCCCACGGGCTGTGGGGCCACATGAGCGGCTGCCAAAGAGCTTTCCAACGAGGCAAGAATTTCCCTCGTGGCTCTTCGGGTGTGGGAGCTGTCGCCAGAGCCGCGGCCCTACCAGAAAATGCTTCGCAGGCTGGCGCGGGGGTGCCATGTGGGCGCCTGTGACGCCGAGGCTGACGGCCGCCGGAAAGCCCGCAGCCCCACGGGCTGTGGGGCCACGCGAGCGGCTGCCAAAGAGCTTTCCAACGAGGCACGGCTTTCCCTCCTGGCTCTTCGGGCGTGGGAGCTGTCGCCAGAGCCGCGGCCCTACCGGAAAATGCTTCGCAGGCTGGCACGGCGGCGCCACGTGGTCGCCGGTGTCGCCGAGGCTGACGGCCGCCGAAAAGCCCGCAGCCCCACGGGCTGTGGGGCCACGCGAGCGGCTGCCAAAGAGCTTTCCAACGAGGCACGGCTTTCCCTCCTGGCTCTTCGGGCATGGGAGCTGTCGCCAGAGCCGCGGCCCTACCGGAAAATGCTTTGCAGGCTGGCGCGGCGGCGCCACGTGGTCGCAGGTGTCGCCAAGGCTGACGGCCGCCGGAAAGCCCGCAGCCCCACGGGCTGTGGGGCCACGCGAGCGGCTGCCAAAGAGCTTTCCAAGGAGGCACGGCTTTCCCTCCTGGCTCTTCGGGCGTGGGAGCTGTCGCCAGATCCGCGGCCCTACCGGAAAATGCTTCGCAGGCTGGCGCGGGGGCGCCACGTGGGCGCCGGTGTCGCCGAGGCTGATGGCCGCCGGAAAGCCCGCAGCCCCACGGGCTGTGGGGCCACACGAGCGGCTGCCAAAGAGCTTTCCAACGAGGCACGGCTTTCCCTCCTGGCTCTTCGGGTGTGGGAGCTGTCGCCAGAGCCACGGCCCTACCGGAAAATGCTTCGCAGGCTGGCTCGCAGGTGTCGCCGAGGCTGACGGCCGCCGGAAAGCCCGCAGCCCCACGGGCTGTGGGGCCACGCGAGCGGCTGCCAAAGAGCTTTCCAACGAGGCACGGCTTTCCCTCCTGGCTCTTCGGGCGTGGGAGCTGTCGCCAGAGATGCGGCCCTACCGGAAAATGCTTCGCAGGCTGGCGTGGCGGCGCCACGTGGGCGCCGGTGTCGCCGAGGCTGACGGCTGCCGGAAAGCCCGCAGCCCCACGGGCTGTGGGGCCACGCGAACGGCTGCCAAAGAGCTTTCCAACGAGGCAAGAATTTCCCTCGTGGCTCTTCGGGTGTGGGAGCTGTCGCCATAGGCGCGGCCCTACCGGAAAATGCTTCGCAGGCTGGCGCGGGGGTGCCATGTGGGCGCCGGTGACGCCGAGGCTGACGGCCGCCGGAAAGCCCGCAGCCCCACGGGCTGTGGGGCCATCGAGCGGCTGCCAAAGAGCTTTCCAACGAGGCACGGCTTTCCCTCCTGGCTCTTCGGGCATGGGAGCTCTCGCCAGAGCCGCGGCCCTACCGGAAAATGCTCTGCAGGCTGGCGTAGCGGCGCCACGTGGTCTCCGGTGTCGCCAAGGCTGACGGCCGCCGGAAAGCCCGCAGCCCCACGGGCTGTGGGGCCACGCGAGCGGCTGCCAAAGAGCTTTCCAACGAGGCACGGCTTTCCCTCCTGGCTCTTCGGGCGTGGGAGCTGTCGCCAGAGCCGCGGCCCTACCGGAAAATGCTTCGCAGGCTGGCGCGGCGGCGCCACGTGGGCACTGGTGTCGCCGAGGCTGACGGCCACCGGAAAGCCCGCAGCCCCACGGGCTGTGGGGCCACGCGAGCGGCTGCCAAAGAGCTTTCCAACGAGGCACGGCTTTCCCTCCTGGCTCTTCGGGCGTGGGAGCTGTCGCCAGAGCCGCGGCCCTACCGGAAAATGCTTCGCAGGCTGGTGCGGCGGCGCCACGTGGTCGCAGGTGTCGCCGAGGCTGACGGCCGCCGGAAAGCCCCGCAGCCCCACGGGCTGTGGGGCCATCGAGCGCCTGCCAAAGAGGTTTCCAACGAGGCACGGCTTTCCCTCCTGGCTCTTCGGGTGTGGGAGCTGTCGCCAGAGCTGCGGCCCTACCGGAAAAATGCTTCGCAGGCTGGCTCGCAGGTGTCGCCGAGGCTGACGGCCGCCGGAAAGCCCGCAGCCCCACGGGCTGTGGGGCCACGTGAGCGGCTGCAAAGAGCTTTCCAACGAGGCACGGCTTTCCCTCCTGGCTCTTCGGGCGTGGGAGCTGTCGCCAGAGCCGCGGCCCCTACCGGAAAATGCTTCGCAGGCTGGCGCGGCGGCGCCACGTGGTCTCCGGTGTCGCCGAGGTCTGACGGCCGCCGGAAAGCCCGCAGCCCCACGGGCTGTGGGGCCACGCGAGCGGCTGCCAAAGACCTTTCCAAGGAGGCACGGTTTTCCCTCCTGGCTCTTCGGGCGTGGGAGCTGTCGCCAGAGCCGCGGCCCTACCGGAAAATGCTTCGCAGGCTGGCGCGGCGGCGCCACGTGGGCGCCGGTGGCGCCGAGGCTGATGGCCGCCGGAAAGCCCGCAGCCCCACGGGCTGTGGGCCACGCGAGCGGCTGCCAAAGAGCTTTCCAACGAGGCACGGCTTTCCCTCCTGGCTCTTCGGGCGTGGGAGCTGTCGCCAGAGCCGCGGCCCTACCGGAAAATGCTTCGCAGTCTGGCGCGGCAGCGTCACGTGGTCGCCGGTGGCACCGAGGCTGACGGCCGCCGGAAAGCCCGCAGCCCCACGGCTGTGGGGCCACGCGAGGCGGCTGCCAAAGAGCTTTCCAACGAGGCACGGCTTTCCCTCCTGGCTCTTCGGGCATGGGAGCTGTCGCCAGAGCCGCGGCCCTACGGAAAATGCTTTGCAGGCTGGCGCGGCGGCGCCACGTGGTCGCAGGTGTCGCCAAGGCTGACGGCCGCCGGAAAGCCGCAGCCCCACGGGCTGTGGGGCCACGCGAGCGGCTGCCAAAGAGCTTTCCAAGGAGGCACGGCTTTCCCTCCTGGCTCTTCGGGCGTGGGAGCTGTCGCCAGATCCGCGGGCCCTACCGGAAAAATGCTTCGCAGGCTGGCGCGGGGGCGCCACGTGGGCGCCGTGTCGCCGAGGCTGATGGCCGCCGGAAAGCCCGCAGCCCCACGGGCTGTGGGGCCACACGAGCGGCTGCCAAAGAGCTTTCCAACGAGGCACGGCTTTCCCTCCTGGCTCTTCGGGTGTGGGGAGCTGTCGCCAGAGCCACGGCCTACCGGAAAATGCTTCGCAGGCTGGCTCGCAGGTGTCGCCGAGGCTGACGGCCGCCGGAAAGCCCGCAGCCCCACGGGCTGTGGGGCCACGCGAGCGGCTGCCAAAGAGCTTTCCAACGAGGCACGGCTTTCCCTCCTGGCTCTTCGGGCGTGGGAGCTGTCGCCAGAGATGCGGCCCTACCGGAAAATGCTTCGCAGGCTGGCGTGGCGGCGCCACGTGGGCGCCGGTGTCGCCGAGGCTGACGGCTGCCGGAAAGCCCGCAGCCCCACGGGCTGTGGGGCCACGCGAACGGCTGCCAAAGAGCTTTCCAACGAGGCAAGAATTTCCCTCGTGGCTCTTCGGGTGTGGGAGCTGTCGCCATAGGCGCGGGGCCCTACCGGAAAATGCTTCGCAGGCTGGCGCGGGGGTGCCAATGTGGGCGCCGGTGACGCCGAGGCTGACGGCCGCCGGAAAGCCCGCAGCCCCACGGGCTGTGGGGCCATCGAGCGGCTGCCAAAGAGCTTTCCAACGAGGCAACGGCTTTCCCTCCTGGCTCTTCGGGCATGGGAGCTCTCGCCAGAGCCGCGGCCCCTACCGGAAAATGCTCTGCAGGCTGGCGTAGCGGCGCCACGTGGTCTCCGGTGTCGCCAAGGCTGACGGCCGCCGGAAAGCCCGCAGCCCCACGGGCTGTGGGGCCCACGCGAGCGGCTGCCAAAGAGCTTTCCAACGAGGCACGGCTTTCCCTCCTGGCTCTTCGGGCGTGGGAGCTGTCGCCAGAGCCCGCGGCCCTACCGGAAAATGCTTCGCAGGCTGGCGCGGCGGCGCCACGTGGGCACTGGTGTCGCCGAGGCTGACGGCCACCGGAAGCCCGCAGCCCCACGGGGCTGTGGGGCCACGCGAGCGGCTGCCAAAGAGCTTTCCAACGAGGCACGGCTTTCCCTCCTGGCTCTTCGGGCGTGGGAGCTGTCGCCAGAGCCGCGGCCCTACCGGAAAATGCTTCGCAGGCTGGTGCGGCGGCGCCACGTGGTCGCAGGTGTCGCCGAGGCTGACGGCCGCCGGAAAGCCCGCAGCCCCACGGGCTGTGGGGCCATCGAGCGCCTGCCAAAGAGGTTTCCAACGAGGCACGGCTTTCCCTCCTGGCTCTTCGGGTGTGGGAGCTGTCGCCAGAGCTGCGGCCCTACCGGAAAATGCTTCGCAGGCTGGCTCGCAGGTGTCGCCGAGGCTGACGGCCGCCGGAAAGCCCGCAGCCCCACGGGCTGTGGGGCCACGTTGAGCGGCTGCCAAAGAGCTTCCAACGAGGCACGGCTTTCCCTCCTGGCTCTTCGGGCGTGGGAGCTGTCGCCAGAGCCGCGGCCCTACCGGAAAATGCTTCGCAGGCTGGCGCGGCGGCGCCACGTGGTCTCCGGTGTCGCCGAGTCTGACGGCCGCCGGAAAGCCCGCAGCCCCACGGGCTGTGGGGCCACGCGAGCGGCTTGCCAAAGACCTTTCCAAGGAGGCACGGTTTTCCCTCCTGGCTCTTCGGGCGTGGGAGCTGTCGCCAGAGCCGCGGCCCCTACCGGAAAATGCTTCCGCAGGCTGGCGCGGCGGCGCCACGTGGGCGCCGGTGGCGCCGAGGCTGACGGCCGCCGGAAAGCCCGCAGCCCCCACGGGCTGTGGGGCCAACGCGAGCGGCTGCCAAGAGCTTTCCAACGAGGCACGGCTTTCCCTCCTGGCTCTTCGGGCGTGGGAGCTGTCGCCAGAGCCGCGGCCCTACCCGGAAAATGCTTCGCAGTCTGGCGCGGCAGCGTCACGTGGTCGCCGGTGGCACCGAGGCTGACGGCCGCCGGAAAGCCCGCAGCCCCACGGGCTGTGGGGCCACGCGAGCGGCTGCCAAAGAGGTTTCCAACGAGGCACGGCTTTCCCTCCTGGCTCTTCAGGCGTGTGAGCTGTCGCCAGAGCCGCGGCCCTACCGGAAAATGCTTCGCAGGCTGGCGCGGCGGGCGCCACGTGGGCACTGGTGTCGCCGAGGCTGACGGCCGCCGAAAAGCCCGCAGCCCCACGGGCTGTGGGGCACGCGAGCGGGCTGCCAAAGAGCTTTCCAACGAGGCACGGCTTTCCCTCCTGGCTCTTCGGGCGTGGGAGCTGTCGCCAGAGCCGCGGCCCTACCGTAAAATGCTTCCCAGGCTGGCGGCTGGCGGCGTCACGTGGTCGCAGGTGTCGCCGAGGCTGATGGCCGCCGGAAAGCCCGCAGCCCCACGGGCTGTGGGGACACGCGAGCGGCTGCCAAAGAGCTTTCCAATGAGGCACGGCTTTCCCTCCTGGTTCTTCGGGGCGTGGGAACTGTCGCCATATGCGCGGCCCTACCGGGAAAATGCTTCGCAGGCTGGCGCGGCAGCGCCACGTGGTCTCCGGTGTCGCCGAGGCTGACGGCCGCCGGAAAGCCCGCAGCCCCACGGGCTGTGGGGCCAGCGCCGAGCGGCTGCCAAAGAGCTTTCCAACGAGGCACGGCTTTCCCTCCTGGCTCTTCGGGCATGGGAGCTGTCGCCAGAGACGCGGCCCTACCGGAAAATGCTTTGCAGGCTGGCGCGGCGGCACCACGTACTCGCAGGTGTCGCCGAGGCTGACGGCCGCCGGAAAGCCCGCAGCCCCACGGGCTGTGGGGCCATCGAGCGGCTGCCAAAGAGCTTTCCAACGAGGCATGGCTTTCCCTCCTGGCTCTTCGGGCGTGGGAGCTGTCGCAGAGCCGCGGCCCTACCGGAAAATGCTTCGCAGGCTGGCGTGGCGGCGCCTACGTGGGCACTGGTGTCGCCGAGGCTGACGGCCGCCGGAAAGCCCGCAGCCCCACGGGCTGTGGGGCCACGCGAGCGGCTGCCAAAGAGCTTTCCAACGAGGCACGGCTTTCCCTCCTGGCTCTTCGGGTTGTGGGAGCTGTCGCCAGAGCTGCGGCCCTACCGGAAAATGCTTCGCAGGCTGGCTCGCAGGTGTCGCCGAGGCTGACGGCCGCCGGAAAGCCCGCAGCCCCACGGGCTGTGGGGCCACGTGAGCGGCTGCCAAAGAGCTTTCCAACGAGGCAAGAATTTCCCTCCTGGCTCTTCGGGCATGGGAGCTGTCGCCAGAGCCGCGGCCCTACCGGAAAATGCTTCGCAGGCTGGCGCGGGGGTGCCATGTGGGCGCCGGTGACACCGAGGCTGACGGCCGCCGGAAAGCCCGCAGCCCCACGGGCTGTGGGGCCACGCGAGCGGCTGCCAAAGAGCTTTCCAACGAGGCACGGCTTTCCCTCCTGGCTCTTCGGGCGTGGGAGCTGTCGCCAGAGCTGCGGCCCTACCGGAAACGCTCTGCAGGCTGGCGTGGCGGCGCACGTGGTCTCCGGTGTCGTCCAAGGCTGACGGCCGCCGGAAAGCCCGCAGCCCCACGGGCTGTGGGGCCACGCGAGCGGCTGCCAAAGAGCTTTCCAACGAGGCACGGCTTTCCCTCCTGGCTCTTCGGGCGTGGGAGCTGTCGCCAGAGCCGCGGCCTACCGGAAAATGCTTCGCAGGCTGGCGCGGCGGCGCCACGTGGGCACTGGTGTCGCCGAGGCTGACGGCCGCCGGAAAGCCCCGCAGCCCCACGGGCTGTGGGGCCACGCGAGCGGCTGCCAAAGAGCTTTCCAACGAGGCACGGCTTTCCCTCCTGGCTCTTCGGGCGTGGGGAGCTGTCGCCAGAGCCGCGGCCCTACCTGGAAATGCTTCGCAGGCTGCCGTGGCGGCGCCACGTGGTCGCAGGTGTCGCCGAGGCTGACGGCCGCCGGAAACCCCGCAGCCCCACGGGCTGTGGGGCCATCGAGCGCCTGCCAAAGAGGTTTCCAACGAGGCACGGCTTTCCCTCCTGGCTCTTCGGGTGTGGGAGCTGTCGCCAGAGCTGCGGCCCCTACCGGAAAATGCTTCGCAGGCTGGCTCGCAGGTGTCGCCGAGGCTGACGGCCGCCGGAAAGCCCGCAGCCCCACGGGCTGTGGGGCCACGCGAGCGGCTGCCAAAGAGCTTTCCAACGAGGCACGGCTTTCCCTCCTGGCTCTTGGGGCGTGGGAGCTGTCGCCAGAGCCGCGGCCCTACCGGAAAATGCTTCGCAGGCTGGCGCGGCGGCGCCACGTGGTCTCCGGTGTCGCCGAGTCTGACGGCCGCCGGAAAGCCCGCAGCCCCACGGGCTGTGGGGCCACGCGAGCGGCTGCCAAAGACCTTTCCAATGAGGCACGGCTTTCCCTCCTGGCTCTTCGGGCGTGGGAGCTGTCGCCAGAGCCGCGCCCTACCGGAAAATGCTTCGCAGGCTGGCGCGGCGGCGCCACGTGGGCGCCGGTGGCGCCGAGGCTGACGGCCGCCGGAAAGCCCGCAGCCCCACGGGCTGTGGGGCCACGCGAGCGGCTGCCAAAGAGCTTTCCAACGAGGCACGGCTTTCCCTCCTGGCTCTTCGGGCGTGGGAGCTGTCGCCAGAGCCGCGGCCCTACCGGAAAATGCTTTGCAGTCTGGCGCGGCGGCGTCACGTGGTCGCCGGTGGCACTGAGGCTGACGGCCGCCGGAAAGCCCGCAGCCCCACGGGCTGTGGGGCCACGCGAGCGGCTGCCAAAGAGGTTTCCAACGAGGCACGGCTTTCCCTCCTGGCTCTTCAGGCGTGGGAGCTGTCGCCAGAGCCGCGGCCCTACCGGAAAATGCTTCGCAGGCTGGCGCGGCGGCGCCACGTGGGCACTGGTGTCGCCGAGGCTGACGGCCGCCGAAAAGCCCGCAGCCCCACGGGCTGTGGGGCCACGCGAGCGGCTGCCAAAGAGCTTTCCAACGAGGCACGGCTTTCCCTCCTGGCTCTTCGGGCGTGGGAGCTGCCGCCAGAGCCGCGGCCCTACCGTAAAATGCTTCGCAGGCTGGCGCGGCGGCGTCACGTGGTCGCAGGTGTCGCCGAGGCTGATGGCCGCCGGAAAGCCCGCAGCCCCACGGGCTGTAGGGTCACGCGAGCGGCTGCCAAAGAGCTTTCCAACGAGGCACGGCTTTCCCTCCTGGTTCTTCGGGCGTGGGAACTGTCGCCATATGCGCGGCCCTACCGGAAAATGCTTCGCAGGCTGGCGCGGCAGCGCCACGTGGTCTCCGGTGTCGCCGAGGCTGACGGCCGCCGGAAAGCGCGCAGCCCCACGGG